>NC_142197.1:10097500-10397500 GCF_026936395.1 Plectropomus leopardus
TTGTAATTGTTGCAATACTTTCTGTAATTCCATATTTTTGTTTCACGGCATTGTAGAATCAAGAGAACATTGCATTACCCAGGGCATTAACTGCATGCACACAATCTTGCGCAACCAACCAGTTCCCAAAATAACACAAAAACAATGCAGTTTTCCCTCTTTCGTTTGAGAAAAAAAATCATTAAGCATCATAGCAAATCTTTCAGTAAGTCCTGCGAAGCATATTTTAGCAAGAGGATGAATTTTCATAATAGCACACATAAGTAGGAACATGGGCCCTCATGGCTTCACTCTAATGTGAGTCTGGACTTTGTCCTGAACTAAAGACCACAGTCCAGCTCCACTCCCAAAGAGAACAAAATGGTTTTGTGCAATTATGAGGAACATTTTGCAAAATGTGTCGGTGCAATGCATCTGGAGTTCCTCTATTTCTGGGCCTAAGTTTGCTAAAAAGTACTTAACACATGCAACTGATTTATCACTTCATATTTAAAATATGATATTTACCTGTAATCTGTCCCCTTCACTGGTGCAAAGGTGTACATCCTCTGACCTAAGTCAATGTAGCGCTTTGAGGGCAACAGTTTGGTCAGTATAGGTTACATTTTTGATGCAAATGTGCTGATAACTGTCATGCACTCCAACATCCTTTCAATAGAAAGTTACCTCATCTTGGGATTTCACCAATGTGGATATTGTGTAATTCCCTGTTAGACCGTCAATCATTTTTTTTCTCATCTGTTGACAAAGTAATCAGACATAAATAAACCAATTTTAAAGGGAAAAGTCGATCATACTAGATTAAATGAGCAGTGTGTAGGATTTAGTGACATCTATTGGTTTTTAGTGGCCATTAATATGAATTATTTTTAGGTACAAACAAGTTATTGCACTTTCGAGTTTTAATAAACCACGCACAAATATCACTTCCATCCTGCGCAAAATTTTTACGTTTTAATCTCTGCATCAAAATAATAATTAAAATAAGGTTCTCTCTTATGTGACTTCAGTGCATTTCATATGGATCCGTTTCTGACGCTGTATTTTATTTTTATTTTTACAGCAGTCACGGTACATTGATGTTCTGCAGCGTCGCTGTCACAGATGTCTGAGGTGACACTGGACAATAATGGAGAAAGCGTAAGTTACTGTTTGGAATGTTATTCTTCTTGGCCTTCATTCATCACACTGCAGATTGTAGAGTTTTATCAGGTGGTTAAACAAGTCAGTTGTGTTGCTTTGCAGTGCAGACACAACTTTCATGCACTCCCTTTTGGTGACGCATAGTTTTAAATTCTCTGCTATTTCTTTTTGTTTTATAGCAAAGTCTTGTTTATATTTTATGAATTAAAACTAAATATGTCGGAATTTATCGAAAGTGTGGACCTTGAACTAATGACTAAAGGGAAATATGGGCCCTGTGGCTGGACCAGGTGGGAACCACTGGTGTGAAGAACCTATGGTGACCCTTTGGTACCAAAAGGCCCTCTCTAGAGCCAGTGTTTGGTTTGTTCGCTCTGGACTACTGTAGAAATATGTCAAACTTACGTGGAGGAGGACCTGCTCCCTATGTAGATAGCTCATGTTAAGGTGACAAAAACACAACCATTCTTAGATGATTTAACACGTATAAAAGATAGTTATTAATATCATATTCCATTTCTGCCAATAGACCCCAATAAATCATACACACTGCTCCTTTAAGAAATTACAGCCCTATTGTCTGTGATATGAGCTCATGGAATCAAAATATTTGGAGTAATCTATTTTCCAAACCTCCACTTTGATCTCATTCTCCAGTTCAGCATCGAGGAAGTCCAGCGTTACAGGTTCATGGAACTTGGCAGTCTGCATAAAAAAAGCAAGCAATTAGTCTGTGGCGCATAATATAATTTCTAATCTTTGAGCTTTGAGAACAAAGGAGAAAAATTAAGCAGTAAACATCAGTTATTGATCTTCTGTATCCAAAAAAGATTCTGAAACATGCTTTTTTTTTATGGCTTTGAACAGAGAACTAATTATACACAAATTTGTCTGTTGACACTGACTTTCGAATGTTGTAGTCATCTGTTACCAATGTGTGCATGTGTTATTTACAAGAAGAGCACATATCTCAAAGGTCAATGGGAAACATCTTGCCGTGTTTCAACAAACATCATTCTGGACCCATATGATTGGGACATTTGGGGAAAAGAACTGAAAGGTCAGTCGAATGATACAAACAAGGTCAGTGTAATCATTCAGGCTAATGTTGTATCTACAGGACAGGTGCTGTGCTGTGTCAGTTTGATGCTAAAATCACGTTTGCAATGCAGGACAAGAGACAATCTTTCCGCAGAGGTGCATTTTATAACGTGGTGGTGAATTACTAAAACTCAATTTTTAGCTCAATCTTTATATATTTTTTGACAGTCAAGAATGTGTTGTTTAATTTGCCAGTTTGACCCACATCAAAGGGATAATTCAGATATTTTGAAATGGTACATGTTGTATGGTACATAATGCATAGTCAGTGTGCTACCTCCCTGAGATCAATATCGGTTTAAGTGAACGCTATGTTTAGGAAATTTTCACTGCCCTACTTTGCTGTCAAGTAATTTTCAACAGGGACATTTTGTGTCTAGATTTTCCATGACTGTGGTACCCTGAACCCTGTGATATAGATTTTTTTTTAGGTGGCTAAATTCATTTTGCTGCTGCCTCGGCGCACATCAGTAGGACTTATCTTCCACTGCAATACCCCAGCCTGCTACTCCAAACTGAGGGTGCACTGACCATCATCTACTATAGGTAATAAAGTGACAATAGATAAGTACTTAATACAAACCCACTCGAAAAAATCCAAACCATCCTTTTAATGAGCAGATACTGCAAATCAACCAGACAGAACTGTCCCTCAAATAAAAAAAAACCCAAATGTTTGGTTTCTCTTAATTATAATTGAGTGATTTGGCCTACCAGTGGTTGGAGATTAGGGTGGAGCAGCACATATCCATTGGGGTCAATGGCAAAGTAGTAGCCATTTGGTCCAAACTGCAAGAAAAATTAAACAGAGAGACAGATATCTGAAAACAAGCACGGAGGAACTAATGTATTAAATATGACATCTACTGTAAAAATCGGATGGTTTCTATTGTGTGCTCTTACAGTAAAGCGAGGCGTCAGTCTCTTGATATCTTCCAGGGAGACATCAATTGCCATAACCCCCAAGATGAGCTGGTTTTGAGATTTCTGAGAGAAAACCAAAGATGGGGAAAAAAAGAAGAGGAAGTCAATGGTAGAAATACCCTCGTATGTGTCTTGTTGTTCTTTCTGGATGAGTCAAGTCCCTCTGTGCACTCTGAATGATTTCAAGGAAATGGGGTGCAATAGAAATCTGGACAGTGTCATTCCCAAAAGCTCCAAATGCCGCCATGAGTCACTGACAAGGCATTTCCAGCCTTCGCTTTCAGCCGTGGTGGAGGTAACCCCCGAGTCCTTCGACATAGACATGTAAACTCATCTTGAAACACTTAGCTACCGGATCATTTGTCTCTGTGATCTGCAGGTTTTTTGATTTTTGCTTTATGACATCTCTTCCTGTGGAGGCACGTGGGAGCGCTCCTAGGGACCTCAGCGTCAAAGGAAGAGCCACAAGAAAGAGGAGGATGAAAGTGAAGGATGAGACAATAATTGAGAGTATTCATGTTGTGCCTTTGTTTGTTTGTTTTTTAGTCTGGTAAATATTACTGCGTGTCACAAAAACCACAGGCTTTAACTCTCCCATGGGGTCAAAGTGTCACATAAAGTAAATTTAGTCGAAAAGTCAATCGAGTGAATCAGGAAGCAATCTGGAAATACATGTTTAATATAAAAAGGGGTGTATTTACATTAAGTGTGTCATAAAATAAACTAGTAATTCTGAAACTACATGGAATGAGTGACATGAGAATCCAAAAGTAGGCTTTTGTGTTACCTTTGAGCCTGTGTTGGTCTTGTTGAAGACGGGCAGGGTGCCAGTGATCACCAGGCCAAGCTCCTGGAAGAGGAAACATACAACATACTGAATAGACATTAGCCATGTAAGCAAATCAGTCACGTTCATAGCATAAACTCAAAGAGTTCTTCATAGTGAGTTATCTGTTTTTGCTTGATTCCTTTGAAAAACATGAGAAAATAAAAAAAAGAAAAATTATACAGCTACAGTTTAAAGGGATAATTCACTCTTCTAACGACCATTTGTATATCTATTATTCCAGTGAAACACAGAATTAATTTGAAAATTATTTGATTTATTCATTTAATGTTTGGTGTTTTTAATGTGTTCTACTTGACTTGACCTTGTGTTGAATTTGTAAAGAAAAATTCATTGGTAGATCAGCAATATAGCAGATGCTGATCTATCACCTCCTTTGTCGGTTAGTTTGTTTGTGTTATTGTGTGAATTTAGTGAATCCGAACAAAAGCTTTAAAATACCAAAGTCAACAGATTCATGCATTGGTAAACCAGCATATCCCATAAATCAGTGAGGTTAACAGTTGAATTTGTCCATGGCGTCTTGTTTTGAAAAGAGCATGGATTCACATTAAATTTAGTTTCTTGTTATAAAGGATTTGTTAAGTTATTGGAAAGTTTATAGACCAGTTTTTTATGTAATATTGCTGTTGTTAAATGTGGACCCCTATGACTTCACCAAGAATTTCTCCGTTTTTGGATTCTACGTTTACCTCTGAGGCATGTGTGAAAAACAAACTTTTCATCATAAATGCAACATATGAAGGAGTGAGTAACTGATATACAAATGCTCATTTAAGGGGTGAAGTGTTCCTTTAAAAATAAGATGTTTACCGTAACAAAAGGCAGAGACATTTCTGATGGAGGTCACAAACGTTGTCAGCTCCTTATCAGTAAACGGATGACAATATCCAAACCATTTGGCTCAGTTTACCAGACTGGTTTCTTATCTACACTGTCGCCTGAAAGTTAATCTTGACAGACCACAAAAAAAAAAACAAAACTGATTGATGCAGCGTTTTTGAAATAATGTTAATCTGTCCTTTCACAAACACTACTGGAAGAGAGTTGAAGTTGAGTTTAGCAGGATGACAAACAGCAAATGTTTAGCATAATTAAACAAGACTGATCTGGAATACTTCATCTGACAGAAAACAGATTTCTTCTCAGTCTTGCAGAGCTTCAAGCTTCACCACAAATGCCACGTTATCTCCCACACTCATTTTGAAGTGTGCTCAGGCTGTGAGTCTGTTATGACATACCAGTGCGTCCAGGTAGACGTTGGTCCACTGAACCTGCTTGGCCCTTTTGTCAGCCTTCACCATAGGCCTGCCCAAAACATCCAGGTACTCCTGCAAAGATGAATGATGCAGTTTTTAATTTGCTACATGCACATCAGCCATTTCACCACAAGAGGGCAGAATACACACTTGTTCAGTAAGCCAGGGTCAGAGCTGGAGTCAAAAGAGTACAACAGCAGCCATTCATGGTTCACTGTGTGTATTCATGGTAGTGTTGGCATTTTAGTTTACCTGTGTGTTGAGCCTGATGGCACCTATAGATGGGATCTCGTAGTAGTACCCTGAGACAAAAATATAAGTTCATTATTAATTTAAGTAAGACTACCCCCAGCTACTAACAATCACTGAAATGAATGAGTTTTAAGGATAATTTCCTGTAAATATTGCATCAGAGATCAATTTTTCCCTCACTTTTTATGCAATTACCTGCCTGTTTGTTTGTTTTGTTTTAACAATCATACATAGTCCCTCCCTTTTTTTGTTGAGAAATTCAGTGTTTTCTTTCATCTGTTGCTTCGTCGTTGTTCAGTTAGTTCTTTGTTTGTTTTGACTGCATACTTTTCTAACAAAGTTTATGCTTTGAATAATAATCTACACTCTAAAATACAAATTTTATTTAGTTTGCTAAATACTGAGATACAGGCATACTATCTAATTGAAAAAATATATACTTACACACCTTATAATAAATACACAATGCAATTTTTTGGTACTTTCAATGTAAATAAATTGCCTGAGTACATGAATGACTTGATTTTCTGATTTTCTTTCTTTGATCTTTAAAATTCTTTTTTTTACATTTGTGTCATAGTTGGGCCCTCTAAATGATTTCCTCTGTCCTCATCATATGAGTTGTATGTCGAATGCAAACCTTGTACCTTTATTAGCACAGGCCATCCACTGTATTGGTCCTTTGTCGTAGTTGTGTTGACCGACTGAAAATGTAAAGATGCGCACCTGCATGGAAAAGAAAAATATGTAGTCAAAAAACTGAATATGCTGAAAAGCAAATACTGCTGTATTTTACTCTCTAAACATCTTGTGTTTTCAGTCCTACCGCTTGCTTCGGGTTGTATTTCTCAAAGATCTCTTCTGCCCTCTCTTCTCCTCCATCAGTGAACAGCATGATAATTTTGTTACAGTTGGCTCTTGACACATTCATCTATAGGGCACAAGATGTTTTGTATTTCAAGCACATCCTTAGGAGACACCTTCTTAGCGTTAGGGACAGTTAAAAGAAAATAATTCAAGGCTAATGCCGCTTTATCAGTGTTACAGAAGATGGCAGGAGAGGCATGAGCGCTTTCACTCGTGCAAAAATCTGCAATGTCCAAAAATAACCACAAGAGGTTGACACATACTCACTCTTTACAGGAACACCACTGGGATTGAGTCTTCAGTGAATCCTACAGTATGTTCGATCATTACTTTCATAATTGCATGAAAATGATAAATAAAATGAACATAAATTAAACTTTTAAGTGGATTCACATTTCATGCTGGTCTGCTTAAACACACTCTTGCTTTGTTTAAATAGTACTTGTAAAAAAACTTGTCATTTTAACAACATTTTAAATGACATGTTTAAAGGTTCGTGTTAAAAGAATGTGTTTAATATTATTTGACTGGGTGTCTTTGGTTTGACGGTATATAAGCTTTTGTTTAAACTAAAGCTTTATGTTATAGATTTAAATAAAAACAGGAATGATTTTTTAAAGATTAGCTAAACTGTGGTTTTTAGATTTAAATATAATGTATCATTTGTGAAGCATTTACAATGGATTTTGATTTATTAGTGAAAAAACAAATCCAATAAATAAATACATTTATACATTTAAATGCTGATAGAATAGACAAATGATTCATTCCAGCATAAAAATGTCCTATACCATAGTATTAAAACAGTCTTTTTTGGGTATGTGTTTTTTTAAGGGTTATCAACCTAAACAGCTAATAATTTTGAATAAAGACAAAGCAAAACAAAGGATTGGACTTGCTTCCTCTGTGCTCCTCTGGCCTTTTTCTGTTTCAGCAGACCATCAATAGAAACCCCTAACTATCTCTACATCGTTGGCTACAATAATCAAACACAACAGACTGTCAGTGACGTCCTCAATGTTGCCATCCCTTCTACCAAACACCAAACACACCACCACACTCCTACACCCTTATGTTAGCCAGATACCACACAAATATTCCCCCACGCACGCCCACGCTGACACTTTACCTGTGCAAGCTGCTCGAAGGCCAGCTCGAAGCCGCCTCTGTAGTTGGTGGTACCCTTGGCTGTAATGCTCTGCACAGCATCTTTCAGCATCCTCTTGTTGCGCACGTTGGCCTGCACCAGGTTCTCGAAGCATGCAGCATACGTGGCCTTGTCATTGAACTGGAGGGGAAGAGGGAAGGAGGGATGACGGGAGGTGGAGGGAAGGCACTTGCACATATTTTTGGTTAAATATGTGGCCTGTTTTCCCTTCGTTACGGAGTCATGCGGTCCCTTAAACACAGAGGATTGTCTTAAAATATTAAACTACATTCAGATGCCTTTCATAAGATATTTAACCCCTGGAAACCTGAGCAAATAGGTTTGATTTCTGCCTGAAACACGAGATAAAAGGCAATGACCAACTTGGCAAGAAATGTCCCACAAATTATAAGGCATTAGTAGTAGTAGTAGTGAGGTGACAAGAAAATTGCCTAAAGAATAGCTTTTAAAAAGAGGGCAGGATTAATAGATAATTATCAAAAAATAGGGAAAATGTACTGAAAACAAAATTTATAATTATGAATTTATGATTATATTATATTCAAAATTATGGTACAGAAAAAAAAAACTTTTTAAAAAAAAATCTTGATTGTTTTTAAGTAGTTTTTGAACCATTTCTCGTCAATTTGCTTGTTGCCTTCTCCACATTTTTTTGAGAAAAATTAAAACAATTGGCTCAGGTTTGAAAGGGCTAAGAGATTAAAGTGATTTCATTAAAAAAAAAATCTAATCAAACCAAATAATGACAAAATGTTACAAAATGATTTAGTTTAATAGAACTTTTTGGCATTGTTGTTGCAAAAATTAGCCATGTGTGAAATGAAATCAGCCTTAATCAAAAATCTGCACAGACCGAAGGGAGCTATAGGAGCAGAAGGAAGGATTGGCAGGAGAGCAGGTAGGGATGTGAAAACAGTGGCATAAGGAGGTAAAAAAACAAAAAACAAAGAGCTTGATTATGGAAGGATTATGCTGTTCAGACAGACATAACTGTTAGTTAAATTACATTCATGCTGCTCTACGTGTAAAGTGTCTTCAGATTAATATTGGTGAATAGTTAATGTGGAGGAACAGATGGAACTCATGCAAACACACAAATATAAACCTATGCACAAACACAGCATCTATGCAGGCTTGGGACATAGCTCATTAATACCTAACATCTGTTTTGGCCTGACTGCAGCCCTGCAATCATGATCATGTGCAAAACACACATAGTAACACAATATTGCAAACATGCGTGCACATACACACGGAGTGCACAAAAACTGCTTTTACAGTGCTTTCAGAATTTCTTACAACATGTACTTGAATATCTGCAGAAACTTACGACTGATCTTGTAAATTTTTTTCTTTATTAAAATGTAACATTGGCATTTTTCAACCTGGACCTTATTTTTCTATGTTTTTGAGTCTAGGTGACTGACATTTTTGAAATTTAAAATTGGTCAATTGAGAGAGAGGGCAGCCACACTGTAACCACAATGTAAACAAGTGGCCACAATGTAAACAGAAGAGGCAATTGTGCACCGTGAGTGCATGTCCATTAAAAGCTTTTTTTTCCCTTTTGCCAGTGTCTCTTTAATTCTAGCTTTATGCAGCCTGTTTGTAATCGTGTCTCAGTCTCGCTCTGAGAACTCGCAAGATGTGACTGGAATTGCAAATTATTGAGCACAGTGCTATGAATTGTTTGTTGTGTTGGAGTACAAAGAACATAGTTTTGTGGTGTCTAAAACTTTGGTCTTCAATAGGGTAAAACTTATACTTAAGTTTTAATTAAATTTTTCTTAAAAATTAAATTAAAAATTTAAATATAGATATAGAAAATGAAGACTTGCATGCAGAATAAAATAAGATTCAGACTAGATTCTAGATTTAAAGTCTAGGTTTAAAATATCTCAATTTTACTAGTGTCAGGGCTGTACAGACAGTAAAAAAATGCACAAGGTTGCAAAAAGTGCAAACATTTTAGCCCATGTTGGACTTTTCCTCAGTGTAAAATGAGGCATGCATACTGGTTCACTATATGTAGGTCACTATGCAGGTGTTACATGGCTGCTGCCCTCTCGCTCAATATTGGACTCATTTCAAAAAATGTTGTTAACATCAGCCACTTGGACACAAAAACACAGGGAAACAGGGACCAGGTTGAAAAATACAGAAGTTACCCTTTAACATTCACTTAGCTCTGCGCAGCTGCTTACATGACTGAATTTCACCTCTTTAAAAGTCAAGCTGGAATTCTTCAGATGAAAAAATGAGACCTTACTATGGTTACATAAAACGTCAAATGTGGGTTACAAAATGGTGGAGATGGCACTTGAAAGGGACCTAAACTTTCTATTCTCAGAGTACAATGACAAGGGCAGCTACAAAGACATGTCATTTTGAGATGACTGCCAGTATTGTCAGCTACTAAAAGATAGTCAGTACTTTTAAGTTTGTTCTCAAGGCAACAGTTAGTGTAATAGAGGCAAAATAAGCCCAAATATCCCAGGTGCATCACCCACCACAAAAAATAAAAAAAGCAAAGTTATTCTCAGAAGCAAGAGGACATGTTTCAGAGATCATTATAACATATGCAAAACACAGAGAGAGATATCAGAGTAGTTAATACCAGAATTATGAGATAATAAGGAACACAGTTCTTCTAGCAAAAGACAAAATTTCACACAATCCATGTGTCACCCACATTCACATGGGGGTTTTGTTTTCAGAACGCCAAAAGGATGCTGCAGTTCACAATGACTGTTTCCAACTATTCAACATGTTGGCGGAAGTTTCAAGGCAAATACTGCCAAGATATTTGTCCTCTAAACAGACGCACGCCTACACACACACCAATATGAGCCACATTGCGTTAGAACTTTATCTGACATCTTAAAATATCTCAGACAGTCATACAAACTCAACAAAGCAGCATACTGCATGTGGGCATGTTCTTCGTATTGTATATGTTTATGTCTATAAAAAATACTTCTGTCCTGTCACTATTATTGTTCTATCCTGTTGAAGCCTACCTTTTTGGTGCAAAGACACAAACACAATCTTATTCTTTCCATTTATTAACATAGGGTTCTTACTCAGAAAATCAAAAACTACTCATGAACTCAACTAACTAAAATCAAACATCTCTAAGAATATGAACTCCAGCCGCAACACATTTACACTCCCAACTCATTAAAACACTGACGCTTGGTCAGCGGCCCTACAGGCATCAGATACTTACATTTGATACATCTTTAAGATCTTTTTAAAAGACAATTCTTAAACTACATGTAAGAAAAAGGTATAGTACATTTGTGGAGCTTTTTGTAAGATTATGGTTACTTGAATCTATATTTTGCCAATGGGTTAAGTGGCAGAAGCAGTAAGGATCATTTAGAGACTCACAGATATCTACTTCATTGCCAAACAGAGACACTGATTATACATATTCACTCTAAAAACACACAAAAAACTATTACCTGAGTGAGAGTACACCATTTTATAATGAAAAGTTATAAGAGATTGTGCCTCCAAAAAGCTTAAAAATGATTCTGGAGGATCTACAAATTGAGCTACATGCCATCAATATACGGATTAGGCTGATGACTCATTTCATTAACTTCAAAAGCCCTTTCACTTAGCTGATTTGAAAAACTCCAAACAAAAACATAAACCACTGCCTTATTAAGGGAAGTGAAAGAAAATGCAATTAATGGTTCATATGAAAAGTGAACTGAATAATTCATTTATGTTCCCTCCCATTAATAGGGAGGACAAAGAGGAGGTGAATAAGGATTAAGAAGGAGGTTTCAGATAGAGTGTAGACACATTCAAGCACATGATGTATCCAATGCTTAATATGGAAGTAACTCAAGCAAGATATTTTCAAAATGTGCATCTTTAGTATCTTATTGACATAATAATCCATATGGGCAAAATAAAATGGGCAAATTGAGGAGTTTTCAGCCAGACAGTCCACCTACATGCAAATATAAGCAAATGCCTTCCAATAAGAATAAACGCCAGTGATTAATTCCCAATTTGCACAAAAAAAATGCAAAGATGTAGTCTGTGTTTGTGATGTCACATTTGGTAGGAAAATGAGATCTTATATATGAGATCTAAGACAAACTAATAGTCCTAAAAGCTGAAGCCTCATAGGTAACAGACATGAAAGTATCGATCTTCTTGTTAGGCATTCTTCAGTATTCATTTTTCAGGAGGTTTTTACCAGGAGCCAAACGATCAGTCGAGGTCCCTTTCTTTACAAAACAAACAGATCATGTGATTAAAACCGGTAAAAACGCTGAAAAAAGAAATTTAATGTTACAAACTGATGTTTCTTCTGTGCTGTCTGGCACATCAGAGACAGGCCATTAGCCTAGCTCCTGCTACTTTGTGCTCGCCTTTGTTTTCTGATAACTTCAGACCCAGATGTTCAGGAGGTTTTAACCAGGAGCAAACGTTTCTGACTTTCCAAAACCGATAATTTGAACCGGTAAGTACACTGAAAAAAAGCACTTTCACATGAGATAAACTCTCTCTATGTAAAGCTTATTTTAAAGGCCAGAAAACACACAATTCTTATTCTGAGGTAATTATACACTAAAGAAAACATACTTATATTACATGCAATGTCTGCCAATATGTTTCCCTAAACCAAGTCTCAAGTCTTTTTTACCCTGTAATTATATTTAAAATGTTTTCTCCTTATCCAATCAAATAAAGACAGAGAAAGGCCTTCTTTTGTTAAATTTAATGTAAACAATATTACAAATAGAGGAAAATTAAATGGTGATTAATTCTCCTCACTTTCACCAGAAATTCGGTATTAATGTGTTGTGTGTATTCTTCAGATAGCTACCACATTAGCTAAATTACACAAGCCACGCTCTTTAAGTGACGGACAGTAACTGTTTGATAGTTGCCGAGCAACAGCATAAAGCGGTAGATTGTAACTGTGCTTAAAATGGCTCAAAATCAAGTTAGAGTGCTGCTCTTCGTATTTCAGCCCTGAAAATCATTTCCAGTGTGACTGCTTCCAATACATCTTTGCAACTACTCACAAATTTCTCCAATAGAAGTAAAATAACCACTGTAACCACTTAAAATTGTGTTATTTTTCTTCACGCAACTAATATTGCTAGGAAGCATGAATCTGACTTACGCAGCCAGCGATGGAGCCTCAAATGATGATGGATGAATATTTCCTCAATCCCCCTGTCAGTAAATCCTTTGGTGCCTGAGATTCTTAAAGAATTTCAAAAAGGCTGCGGCCTTTTCCATTACATGCCACTGATTCAAAGTATGGGTCATAAATACAGCAGCACACATTCATTTGTCAAACTTATCTTGTGGCATTTCAGGGTTTGCTCAAGCTGTCATGTGTTCGCTCTATTAGGCACACATACTTGGATTCAGCTCTGATGCTCTCGAGACACGTCGCTCGCACATAAACACACATGCGCGCCCACACACGCATATACTGTATATATTTAACTACACACCCAGATACTTTGAGACAGACAAATAAGCACACAAGCAAGCATGCACACATGCACATATAGAGCAGCAATAAAGATTCATCCATGTGCGGTACATTAAGTCACTCAAAAGGTCACTGCCATGTTTTAACCAATAACTCAAACTGAAGGAGGGAAGCTACTCAAACAGCAAAGCCACAAATATGTCCACATTAACATTCAGCAATGTGTGCACCTGGAAATACAACACAGAATCAAGAGCTTCACAGAGAGAATTTTGCAAGAAAAAAATGCAACATAAAGACATAGAAAGCAGAGTATTTCTAAAGCAAAAATTAGTATCAGCTGCGTGTATTCCTACTTCAACTGATAGCTGCATGATTACTCACATAGACCACATTCACGTAGTCGTCGTCAGAGAGAGTCTCCAACATCTTGCTGACAGACGTTCGGATGAGTTTGAGGGTGAGACCGGAAACGCTTCCACTCCTGCAGATTGGAACAAAGATTGTATGTGTTTTACCAAATAAATCAATATCATAATATAAAAAATGTTGTGCCCCGTTGCCACCCAAGAAAAATATGAAAGAAGGAAAGGTTATGAGTCAGTGACAGCGTTCGAGGAGCCAGACTTTGGTGTCATCCCTAGTGGAGTCAATAGGGCGGGCACGGCAGGAGCATGACATGCAGCTGAATTCACTGTTTGGAAACTCAAGTAGCAAGATCCATGTAGCCTGCTTCTGCTTTGCTTTGTTTGTCAAAGCACTTTGTAAACTCTATTTTTGTGTTATATACATAAAGTTATTATTATTATTTATTATTATTATTATTACTACAGACCTAGTGACTACATTTTTTTTTACATTTACAAACACGCTAGATATTATTCATCACATTAACAAAATGTGATGTTATTATTAATCTTCATTAGTGCCATGAGCTCAGGGCCATCACCATTTCTCAGCTAATGACTTGCATGATAACATGTTAGCATGAAATGATTAAGAACAAAATATCAGCGTCCAACATTGCAAAGACTCATTTAATATTTTCCTTATTGTACTCTTGTAAAAATAAGATGGGGACCCTGCACCGATGGATATTAAAATGCATGACTTAATTGGTTCCTGCAGTTAAAAGAATAGAAAAGGAGAGAAAGTGGAAAAAAGAGGAGTGGAGTTCCTTTAATGTTCTTTTCACAAAAGCATAACGGAGGCAGCTTTTAATGTCTAATAAGCCTCATCAATCCTCTGTGTGCCAATTACCAGAACTGTGCTAAGAGCTGCAAGTGGACAAATTTAGTTTTTCATTAATCATATTGTGTTGTCATTTAGCCCTGGTGCTGTGCCATAAGTGCCATTTATAATCAAACTCCACCTGAGCGGAAAAATCCAGACGGATCGCTCTGATGCTGGCAAGACTACACCACGCTCACTATCACAGCCATGTAGCGAACATTTGTTGCATTGTAGTTAAGTGGTTGTGGTAAGAAAAATAAAAGGTCAAAACCAACCATTTGTTGGATAGATTTTAGATATTAGATAAATATAAAACTATAACTACCCTCTAGACACATATTTCTGTTAATTTTATTTTTTGGTAGGTTTACAACTGTATACATCCTAAATTTAAAAGGGATTTGAACTGCTTGGCCTTGATAAATATGAAAAATAAACCCCTTTTTGTCAGTTTTGAAATGGATACAGTAAAATCAGAAAATAATCTGCATGATCTGTAGTTTTATATTGTGATCAAAGTCTGAACTGCTGTCACAATAGATTTCTTTTGCTCCAGAATCATCTCTGAACATCTCAGCTCTTCTAAACCTTAACTTTTAGGGCATAAACCACTCATCACAGGAAGAAACAACTGGACTGTAAATGATGAAGTCGCCTGATACACTGACTGCTTTTTGTTTGTCAGTGTCACATGAGTGCTGAGGCAGCCGTAAGCGTGGCGCAGCAGTCAGAGAGTTAGCATCAGGGCCTTCTGGCCCGCAAAAGAAAATAAAATCTGACTGTAACAGATGAATCAGAAGGTCGTCACTCACGCATCCACCAGGATCAGCATGTCCTTGGGTGACGCCGCCCCCTGAATGTACCTGGTGAGTAATAACAGACACACAAATGCACAAAAAGTTTGTGGATATTGAGAATATAAAGACATATCCATGCGTGCAGAAGAGAAAAACACACACATATAGGGAATTACTATGGCGCAGAAATTATTCAAACTAATTTCTTAGAAAGGTACACAAAACAAACTTCAGTGCATAAAATAGTGATGAGACCGAGCATCTTGCAGTCTCATCACTTGTTTTCATCTTTGAGCTAGTAAGCAAATATCTCTCCATCATTTGCATTTGAAATCAATCAGAGCTTTAATTACCTCTCTCCTTCCATTTCTTTAATAAACAAACAGTTGTGTGTCTTTGTTTAGAGTTTTGAGTGCTCAGCAGCCAACGGCTTTTGAAGCTAATGAAATTTAATAACATGGTTAAAAGAGTATTGGTGGCTTCCGGCCAGATTTTAATCATTTTTAGGAGAATAATGAAGCTTTTGTATTGGTGCCCCTTGATCTGCAGTAGCTTATTCATCCCGGTGCTCTGATGTGTTTGTGTGAATGGGTGTGTCTTTGGTCAGAGACCTGGATTTGATTGTTTTAAACTGTGTGTGTATTTGTGTGCTGATGCTCTTATCAGTTTATGCAACGTGCAAACACAGTTTTTTGCAAATGAATGTTTAATATGACAATTACACAGGTAGATTGAATGAGTCACTTGTCTAGCTTTGACAAACAATAGAGAAATGACTAGAGAATGAGAGGATTAGAGACAAAACCAAAACAGCACATCCCATAATGAGTTTCTGCACTTACCATGGTCGCCTGCGCACATCGTAGAGGTCGATCTTATTGGCTGAATTGCTTGAGTCGATCCAAGGGGAAGCTGTAATTTGGCAAAGGGGAGGAAATGGAAAGTTTGTTTACTTCACATTAAGCTTTGGTTTAAGGTGTGTGAGTCTCAGTGGCCAAACCCTCTTATGACCTACATCTATATTCAGGCTGTTTTTGTGCAGTGTTTGTATGTATGCTTAAAAAAACATCTGCACCAGAATTCGTGTATTACCAACATAAAGGCTGTGACCACGTAACCAACGTGTTGATTTAGTTCACAATATGTTGTCACCATGTTTCTTTCCTAAATCTAACCCACGTAAATATCTGTTAAGTACAGTACATTAAGTATGATATGTTAAGTATGTTACATTGCGTACATAACGTTTACATAAACCATGTAACTTTACGTTAAGTATGGAACTTGCAACTTTAGAATTTTAAGAACTTTTTGGCTAAGACTCTCTAATTCCTATGTTAAGCAAGCAACTTGAACAAGGAGGCGATTAGCTTAGCTTTGCATGAATTCTGAAAGCAGGGTGAATCTAGCTAACCTGGCTCCGATGTTACCAGCAAGTCTACAGCTCAGGAAATAATACATATCTCATGTTTTCAATCTGTTCAAAACAAAGACATTACATTGTCAAGTTGTGGTTTTACAGGGAATTAAGTTCTTTAAAGCTTTTCCTTATTTTCTGTCATATAATACAGTATCGGATGTTCATAACAAACACGGCTAAAGTTTCAAATACCGCTCTGAATAGTCTATTTACAATGTTTTTTCTAGTTTGGATATCAGATAATGTTGGCTTGTTACAGATTTTTGTATCTGGTCATCTGCTTCAGGCACACTCGCAAGTGTTTACATTACATAGCCTAGTCTGCTAAATATAGCTAAATGCCAACATCAGGGAAACCAGTAATCTGGGTTGCCAATGTTGTTAATACTTCCCCGATTTTGGATCACATTCCTGCTGGAAAATGCACACACTGAATGAGAAAACTTGATGTTTTTGGCCATTTAAGTATGTAAACATGTTCTAGTTAACCCAAAATACAATTCAACACAAGATACAACTCTGAGAGCATAATAGGTCCCCTTTAATTATGCAATGGAAACCTGCGACCAGGTAACCAGTAATGACTTTGAACTTCAGACAGATGCTATGGAAATTCCGCCTGGACTCAGTCTTTATGCTAGGCTGGGCTTATTGCTTTGTGGTAATACCTCAATACTTACCAAACAGCCACGATAGTGGCATCTATCTTTTCCTTACATGACAAGAAAAGTAGCAAGCGTACAGTATTCTCCAAAACATCAAACTAATCCTCACTGTCATCTTTGGGGTAAAGAGGACAACCACAGGTGAACTCTCCTGCCTTGTGACATTTGGGGTGATGAAGAGTTCAAGATTTTGAATCAGAACATTATGAGCAATGATCATGACTGTATTCGAATATGTTTTTCCAAAAGTGATTCATGACTGTCTGCCTGAAATTGCAAGACTGAGTTCTGACAAAGTCAGCCAACAGCAACACAAAGTTTAGAGAAGTTAGCTTGTGGTAGCATGCATCTGCCTGCAACATGATGAAATGGCCCTTTGGTGGCACTTATTGTCACTGTCACTGACCACAGGAAGGTCAGCATGCTGTTAGTAACCCTATTGGCTGCAAGGCTGCTCACCTGGGTAGTACCGTGCCAATCCGGTGGCAGAGCCAAACACCTGCCAGAGGAGTGAGGGATCTTCCTCTTTGTTTTTCCGGAAAACATCCTCCAAGGCCTCCGTCCAATTTAGCTCATTCAGAATGATGGTGGCTGGAACACACACACATACGTGCGCACACACACACACACACACACACACACACACACACACACACACACACACACACACACAGTAAGATTAAATGAGTCATATTTGTACAGAAGTACAAAAGCATAAAAATCACACAAGCACAAAATGTCAAGGCTTTTCAAAAACCATTTATTCTGAAAACGCAATTTTGAAGTTAGCTTGAAAGCCTACACATACACACACACACACAGACACACACACACACGGGCATGCATGTGGCACATGCACGCTCACACGCACACGCACACACACACACACACACATAGATTTGCCAGTCTTAAGCTACTGACATTGACAGCTGCAAAGAGGCCTCCTTGCAGATATTGAAACTGATGTCAATCTGCTATGATTTCCATATCCTTTACTTTTTTGCTCTCAAAAACACAAACTCACAGCGAGATCTAGAGCTGTGGAAAGTGAGCAAAGGAGAGGAGAGAGGGAGCAAAATCAGAATGATTCAATTTGATATATCTGGAATAAGGCCAAAATCGTCTCCCGGGCAGTCCGGCGACAGACATACAGTAAACGTTTTGTTTACCTGTTAGTCTGCAGGAGCTCTTACTGGCTTAATGCTCCAACAATCTAGTTTGATCAAAAAAGGCAGCGCTTTGCCTGAGAGAGTGGGCTGCATGTCAAACTGAAGCTGTGCATGACTCATACTTGTATGTGTAGATGCTCTATGTGTGTGTGTTTTTGTGAGAGCAACTGGATTAAAGATACAACAAAGTACATAAAAAAGACACATCAGGTAGAGACAGGGGACAGACAGGAGACCTGGAGTTTGCTGAGACTGAGTTACATGTTTATGGTTAGTAAATTAGTTATGGTAAGTTAGTGTGAAGCCCCTGTGCTCAGTTACCAAATTATAATGACAGCAGAGAGGCACGTTTTTCAGTGAGTAGGGGAGACTGGGGTTGTTTGGCACACTTTGTAATATTTCTCTGGCATCATTTATTTCAAAATATTCTAATCAGCAGGAAATGGAAGGTTGAGGTCTCAACTAAGAATTAATATACAACTATGTAATGTAAATATGATAAGGCTGTCAAATATAGTTTTTTTCAATAAAAATGGATTGTAGAAGATTGAAAAAGAACTACTTATGTGCACGTTTTCGTAATCAAATGACAGCAACCTTTACATGTTTTAACATGGTAGAGGAGCATGGTAGAGGTCTCCACTAAGAGACTGTTTGAAACTGTTGAACTGTTGAAGTTGCAAAAACAAACAAACAAACATCAAACAAACAAAAAAGTTCGAGGTCACTTTGACCTTGTATGTCTTATTACTTCAAATTTGGCACAAACGTCCATTGGACTCAAGAATGAACTGATTAGAATCTGGTGGTTGAAGGTCAAAGGTCAAGGCCATGGTACCTTTATACAACATGTTTTTGGCCATAACTCAAGAACCCTCAGGAACCACCTTGAAACTGTACTGATCGCAGAGATCTCCTGTGAATGTTAAGCATCCATGTTTTTACAGACATAGATGTAAACTGTAAGTGCAACCTGACTGGTGCACAGACACACACAACTGCAAGGCGGTAATGCATCTATTTTTTTCTCTCACCCTCCCATTTCTCACTCCCGCACTATTCTGTCGCTCTCACCCTCTCTCTGTCTCCTCGATCCTTCCCCTCCCCACAACCACCTCCTTTTCCAAGCCTCTAGTTCCATGCTTTGTCGGACAAAGAGAGAGTTTAGGCCGCGGCCTTAAATTGCTCCCTGTGGTATTGCAGAGCAAAGCGTGTCCCAATGATAAGTGGTGACAATTTGTTCAGGCCTCATCTCTCTGCTCCCACAGGATGGTCGTTAATGGATTAGTCCTGCTGGTTTCTGTGACATCAGTAACAAGAAGTCTCAGGGTAACAAGACCCCATACAGGAAGCAATGGTATTCTACCCCGCCCATACTGCACATTGTGAACAGGGGACTAACAAGGAAAGATCACATCCAGTATTTCATTTGCCCATTTGCTGCCAGGAAGTCAATGTAGTGACCAGCTCATAAGGTGATTTGTGTCGGTGTAGTTACATGATGAAGACGAGACAAAATAAATGACTGAGACACAGAGAGTGTCCTTACTCACCATGGTCCTTTTATGTGTTCGCCCAGTGTAAAATTGACAAACCCATTATAGTCTCCCACGGGAATTAGGATGCAGACACACATCACACAAGTACCCCCCCCCCGAATGGGCAGGTCAGGCGCCAGTGATGAGCCCTCAGCAACAATATCAAAGGCGTGGCAAGGCAGCGTCCTCTAATCGCAGCCAAATACTAGAACAAATCACAGTTTAACTGTAAACAGATCCATCTCTGTGGCGAAGTGTCTGCTGTTTGCTCGAGGTCACCACGATGAGAGGAAGAAATGAGAAGTATCACCGCAGCAACGCAAGTCAATTCAGCTCTATTTGTCAGCCATGGCATCATGGCCTGAGGGAGATTAGGGGGTAGGAAACATGTGTTTTTGTGTCTGTAAACTTGGAGCAACAAACACAGATATTACCAATACCTAAAAAAAAGTCAGTGAACGTGTTTTCTTTAGGCGTTGAAAAGAAACTATCAGAAATTATAAAGAGATGTCTATGAATTTTTGAATGTTGAACTACTGACTTTCTGCATCGAAATTCTATTTCACTCCACTTGGACTGGAGACATGGCACAACGCACTGAGTTAAGAGAGGAAAAGAAGAGATAAAATGAAGAAGTAAACAAGTACTTTTAGTTAGCTGACACTGAGCAGGTGGTGTAGAACTTAACGTGTATCGAGGCTTGGCCCACATAAAACAGGTACATGTGGGTACAAGCATAGAAATATAGTTATGAACAGCTTGGAAAGGTTACTTTTGAAATGTGAAAAGTTACAGATTACAACTTACCCTGTAAAAAATGTAATAAGTTACATAAGCAACAAGGTAATAAGCAACATCCTGTATTTTTCGAGTCTCCAGATCTCCATTCCATTAAGGTCAAAGGTTAGCACTATAGACGGCTCGCTGTTGGTTACTGGTGCAGATCATAGACTGTATATAAAGATGGACAACATGACAGTTCCCCTAGAGTGTAACTTTTCAATCTCGATCGCCCCCTGGTGTCTGTCTGCAGCATAGGTCATAAAGCCCACACCTCCATGTTAGTGAATGGGACACAGGCCAAACTAAAAAAAAAAAAGTACACGCCAAATAATTTTTTACCCCAAAGATGGTTTCTGTCACTGAAGGTAGTTCTCATCACTCAGATCTTTGTTCAAGTGATTGTTTTTATGATATGTTTTAATGAGTTGTTTAATTCAACAAAAAGGGGATTTTCCGCCATGATTGATAGCTGTGACAGCCAATCCATGCACTCGTGTTCAATGGCGCTGCTCATAATTTGTGGGACGGGTGTTTTGGTAGGAACTCCGACACGGCAGATATCGCTACTGCCAGACTCCGGCTCCAAATGACTTCACCAGTGAAAGATGACAGTGCCGGTTTCCCAGATATTTTAGCATGACTTAAACATAGGGGGGACATGTAGTCCATCTTTATACACAGCCTATGGTGCAGATTCAATATTAACTTGGCACTTTTTTTCAGATTGTCCCCGGTATTGAGTCCGCTGAAATCTGCCATTGTAAATATTGATGTGACCAGGCATTTACTCAACAAATTATAGCTATACATTTGGTTGTGGGTATCTTCTTAACAGGTCAGGTCTGGAATCTAAAGATAATTGTAAGAAACAGGTAGTTAGAGTAGTGAGCTTTTTGAGTCTGGTCATGCAAACTGGTACCTTTCCCGCATCCCTGCAAGAATCTGTTTGGACTTAATGCAACACTGAGCAGTCACTGTTTAAAACTATAAGGGTCAACATATCGGTTTTGGAAGATAATGAATTCAGCAAAGATGCCAGATTAAAAAATCACACTGTTCAACTATCATATGGTTAACAAGTGAAGACATATAAAATAAATAAATAAATAAAATAAAATATGAATGATTCATGCAGCAAGAAGACATGGGAACTGAATATGGAAACGAAGACACTAAAAATTCCCTGTGAGGCATGTAGATGCTTTCAAAAACAAATCAAACTAGATTCTGGCAGTGACTGATGAGGGTGACGGCGGTGGGAGGAGGTGAGGAGGGAAAGCTGCACGGTGCCATGCCAAGAGATGCCCCGTGGTGTTCCCTGTCATCAGCTAGCTGGTGGCTGAAACCGCCTGTGCATTTGAAAGTAATTACATGGTGGGGGCTGAAGTGGTGAGAACCTGCAATCATCGTATCAGAAGGGGCCTTCTACTCGATGATACTTCGCCACTCACTTCTGATTGTGACGTGAGGCACAAGGCATCCTTTTTGCAGGCATTTACACAGCACTGACATACATGGGGAGATTCCATTCTAATACATCCCAATATCGACACATATCTTTGGGTGGCAAAATGTGTGCAGCAATGAAAAATTACATTATTATGCACCTTGGAATCACTAAATAACACAAATTTTCACCATTCATTCATTAAAAAAAGTTGCCTTGCTCATCAATGCTGCAATTTGCACTATCAAATGTAAAATGAACAGTAAAGCAGTAAGTTTGGATGGGTTGTTGAATGGAGGGATGTAGGCAGCAGGAGCTAAAAACTCTGCAGAGAGAGCTGGGGGTGAGAGGACTTCATAAGAGCCAGCTGAGCTGCGGTTCAGCTGGACACAACACTGAATACCACACTATTGTGTTTGTTATCTGCAAGTTTTTAAAAATCACATTTTTGCCATTCGATGAAATCTGCAACCCAATTTTACTCATAGACTTGGGTGAAATAATTTCAATGAGAATGACGGGCAGTGACTCGACCAGAAAGCAAATTATGAGAACAACACGCTGCATAAACTGTGAACATCCAGTTGATCTTGATCAGGGTGAACTTAATCTGACCTCAAACTGCAGTGATCTAAATATATGTGTGTATTCTGTGGAGACCATCTGACAAATAGCTGATCATTTGGTGATGCCACAGGGGGAAAAGCTGAGTGCAGCTATCACAAATGTGTAGGAAAACCATCCAAGGCAATATGAAGATGTAGAGACGTGCAACACAATCATAGTGGCTATAGCCAAGAGGAAGGGGGATATTACACCAACACACACACACTTGATGTCCATATTTATTTCTATAGAAAGGTGTTGAGGTGATGAAGGTGAGAAAAGCCCTTATAGAGCCTGTTCACACCTGGTGTTAGCATGCATCTTAGGTAATCACACGTGGACAGCTCTGTCCACTCACAGCTGGAATTATTAAAACATCTCCACGTGTCTCCAGTGACCGCTTGTGATCACATCTCACTTCCTCTCTATATGCATCTCCACGTAACTGTCGAGCCCTTATACACCTCACTCGGACAGGTTTCCACTTGTTGACATTGGCTCCAGTTATCCGGGATGAATTCAACAATACAGTACATGACATTGCAAAAATCTCATTCATCACTGTCTTAAAAATTTTATGCGGGGGTAGAATGGTATTACAAGAAAGAAACTTTTTCTGGGAACATTCTGGCATGGAGGGGAATCCCAATCAGCTGATTAGTACATCCTGGGAAGGCATCCAACTTGTTGCAAGGACACAGGTCGCAGACATAATGACAGTGAGAGGGAGGAAGAAGGGATGAGGAAAAAAAGAGAGAGAGAGATGGAGATGCAGATACCTCAGAGTTTGGCAGCCAGCTCCATAAAGTAAATAGAATGTGTATCAAGTGGCACAAGAGTGCAAAAAGGAAAAAAAATAAAAATCAATTTCCATGCTGTGAGCTTTGCCACAGGGACCATGACTTTGCTACAAACACGCTCACATACACAGTGTCACAGTATCTCAGCACGTCACTGTGTGTGTGTGTGTCTTGGGCTGACAGGTGCCACACAGCGTTGATGCAAACGGGCATCAGGCGAGCCTCCGCTCTCCTGCCAAGGCCTTGACGCTTTCTCCCCCTCATCTCCCCTCACCACATCCACACCAATCCGCCTAATGAGTGAGAAGACACAAAGCCATGAGATCCGTACACAGTACAGTAGGTGCATGAGATGTGACACACACACATGCCGAATCTCACACCCCGAGTGTTTCTTCCCCTCTCGCTGAAACACATTCACACACAAACTCTGATTCACCTCCAGTGTGCATGCACGCACACGCATAAACACGATAATGAATCCCAGTCTGACCACCCACACTGGATCAGCAGGGAGAATAGCTTCCAATCAGCAGGACTAATGCGGGGGAGAAAGACAGTAGCACATTTGTCTCCACACACCCCACTATTAATATGCTTAATAAAGTGGAGTGAGGGATGAGGGGAGCGTGGAGTGATGGAGGGCGGAGTGAAGGGTCGATGAAAAGGAAGAAGGGAGCAACATAATTAAAATGAAAAAAGGGCAAACGTGGCAAAATAAGAAGTGAAGAAGGTATGGGAAGGTAACTAAAACACAAACCTTCCGCAGAAGAGAAAGGAAGAATAAAAAGTAGTGGAGGCTGTGGAGAAACACTACCACAATTAAGAGAAGATGAGGATGACACATCTCTCCTTCAGCATCACTAAAAGCCACAAGGACGCCAGCCTCGTCTAGACAAAGTCCCTTAATCAAGTTACCAGTCCTTCCTCCACACAACAAGATAGAAACCAGGGCGTGTCTAAGTGTCTCCTTCCAAATACACAATCACACACACTCACAGGGATACACATTGCCATGGCAACGCTGACAGTGCCGGCCAGCCGGAGTGGCATCAATGTGGCAGCCCGTCCTTGCAGATAGAGTGAGAGGAAGAGAAAGAGAGAGGGAGCACCAACACCAGCCAAGCTTTGCTGCTTTGTTAACTACAGCTCCACCCAGACCCCACCCTCCACCACCTGCCCGAGAGCTGCAGGACATCAAACAGATACCAAACAGCCTGCAAGCTTGGACCCTATTTTCTCATGCTTTTGTGTCTAAGTGACTTATAGGAACAACACATTTTAAATTGGTCCAGAATTGAGCAAAACAGCTGCGGGAACAACAGGATCCACTGACAGGAAAAGGTATTATGTCAGATAATTTATGGGGAAGGCTTTATTCGAGAATTAGATACTTTTCTTTAACTAGAAACTGCTCCCACACTCCATTTGAATAAACAGTAATTTTAGAGTGTATAGTGTAAGAATATTTTCAAATCTAACTGAGTGAACAAAGGGTTTATTTCAACCAAGCCGGAGTTGATAATTGCTGAAAAAGTGGAAAAATAAACCAAAAAAGCTTTCATGTCATTTTTGTTTTGTTTGTGTCCAATTAAAACAAATTTTGTGTCTTATGATGATGAAATTACTGTTTAAGTGGAGTCTGGTGTGTTTGGGGATGAAAATTTTGGGGCTGTTTCTGGTTAAATAAAATAGGATATTTTACAAAAAGGCCCATCTCTTGTAGGATCCTTTTCATCATGTTTTCAGACACTGAGAATAACAATCTGAGCCTGACAGTGTCTCTAGCAGATGTAAATTGAGGGTGCGCACATGCCCTGAATGGGTACATTCAAAAAACCTTAAGTGAAAATAGGTTGAAAAATACCATTCTCATCCTTTAAAAGGTTGGTTCATCAAAACTAACCTAAAAAAGAAAAAAAGGGGAGCCATGGACCTACTCACACTACACCCACCCATCATAACATAAATTAAAGAGTATTTAATAAAACAATATGCATGGCAAGACACACTTAACAAATTGCTGTAAAAATACAGCTGGAATGCAAAGGTTTGTTTTCAAAATACAGTACAGCACAGAGATATAAAGATACAGAAAGACAGCAAAAGAGACTGAAAAATCACACTAGGAATACCCCTCTCCACCAATCCCCCAACCCACCGTCTGCCTTTCATCATAACAACTGTTGCTTGTAAAAATAACTGAATGCATTTGGCCATTTGGCAATGACAAAAATGTCTGCAGAGGCCTCAGAGGCCCGTCGCTCTGCACATTTATAGTCCAACTTATGTGGAGTGACTCGCACAGTCACCGTCATGTGACTGAGTCCTCTGCATTTAGCAAACCCAGTGTGACGATCATTACTGAGATTGATACTGAACGCTCAATCAATGCCAGCGAGGCTATTAGCTCATGCCTGGGTTTAAGGAAATTGTTTAACGTTTTTGTTGCCAGCTCTATGTGTGTGTTGTTAAATGCGGTATGTAAAAAAATTAAACCATTCATAAAGTGTCATTTTAAGCAGTGTGAGATAGACCAGTGATGTAATCTAGCTTTATGAGATTTCCCTAAAGCTTGGGTGTGATTGATCTAGATTGTTTTAAGATTATCAGATTAATATTCACTCGTGTTACATCACAAGCTTCTTTTTTCTGGAGCCCTGTCTGTGTGCATGTTTGGTGCGATTGTCTGTAGGGAAGGACATCACTGTATGCTTCTGTGTTACACAAGACATGAGGACAACAGAGGGGGTTGATATTCTAAAAAAAAAACTTAAGACCTAACTTTTTAGTTTGGCTTTTAATTAAACTTTATTTAATCACTACTTTCTATATCATTTTATTATTTTTAAAATACTTATTCATTATTTTATCATGTGCTGTTATTCTTTGATTTGCATTTTATTTACAGTTTGAGTATTTTATTTATTTATTTACTTATTTAATTGTAAGTATCTTTCTGTTTCTAGGTTTTATCCTACCTCTGGTTTTTCCTCACTCATGGTAGGGTTTCCTCAGTTCCTGGTTTTAATGAGCACTGTTGTATGAAAAGTGCTATAGAAATAAAGTATGATTGATTGACTGATTGATGTCTGTATCTTTACTTTTGTGTGTGTGTGTGTGTGTGCCACTCTGTCCTTCCAGTGTACTCATCAGTTTCCTAAAATGAGAGGCTAACCCAAAGGACATTAGTGCATCTATCTCTTCCAAGGAAGCTTGTGCCTGCTTAATGTATTGCTGTTTTCCATACATTAGCAAAAGAACAAATCAAAGTGTTATAGAGAAATACCAATCACATTTAGATTGGTATCAGTGTTGTTCAAAGTCACAGAAAAAATACACTGGTGCAAAATCCATTACATGATGCTCACATTAATTTTACACTAATGTCCGTTTCACGTTTGACACTTTAAGGTCGTAAAGGATCAAACTGCAATTATTTGTTCCTTAATGACTCAAATTTGTCTAAAGGGGTTTAAGGCCAGCCACATTTGGTAATAGCATTCTTTATTGTACCAGATTTAATTACCGTCAGCCAAATCTAGTTTGACTGGTGGCCTGTCCGTTGTTTTTTCCTGCTTTATGTCCAGTCTTGGGAGAGGCTCCAGAAGAGAGGCATGGCTGATTATCCCTTTGAGGTTATGGCTCTGTATGTGATTAGATCAGCTTGAAGTGTCACAAGTGTAATACCACAGAGTCCCAGCAAAGGGGGTACCAAAAAGATTTAATCAGAGAGGCATAATAACCTCATATCAATGAGTAGAGCTGTATCCGGTGTCATCTTTTCACATTTGAAGTTTCTATTAAGGTTTTTGAATGATTTTTGTAATATTTTATGACATCATCACCCTAAATAATCTCCAATTTGAATTAAGTGAATCAATTAATTTAAAAAGTAAAATAAAGTAATCATATGCAGACAGACAAACAATATAGACATTCACCTCTAGTAGAAATGTATTAAAAATGAGGTGATTTTGGAAAATGATAGCATCTATCTTTAAAAAAAATCTTTAAAAAACTCTGGAGCTGTTAAAAATGTTTGGATCACACAAATTGGAAATAATCCTCTGCAGCAGAGCCACCACCATGTAATCTGTAACAAATTTCACAGCAACCAACAAAAGTTGTGGTGACACTAAAATAAAAAAAAATATCCTCACTGTGGAAAGATTCAGGGGATCACCTAAATCAATAGGATTAGGGGTCAACAGATTATCGGCCTGACCAATTATTGGGGCCGATATTTCGCATTTTGCCGATTATCTGCATTGGTGTTTTATTTTTATGATCGCAGAAAGATTTTCATTTTATTGTAATTGCATATCGGTTCCAAATATCGGTTATCACTCTCATTAACTACCAATAATCGGTATCAGTATCGGCCCTGAAAAACCAATATCTGTCAACTCCAAATTAAGATTCATCCTCTGGAGACCACAAATATCTTTAGAGATTTTCATTGCAATCCATCAGTCCGGAGCAAAGCTTTGACTGACCTACAGACCAACAAAACCACGCCTTATAGCCATTCCACAAACATGGTTAAAATCAAGCTATGTACAACACTACATTTATATGACGAGTGCAATGACCAAGCCATTTATGTTAACACAGTAAAATGAGCAGTGACAAAAGAAAAATCATGTGTATAAAGTGTCTGATAAAGGCACCAAAATAACAGAACAGCTTCCTGCAAGCATAAAGCACCCATGAAAAGACCTATCGTTGGCAGAGGCACTGACACTGTTCATCTGTCCTGAGAGGTCAGTGGGGTTAGCAGTGAGCGGGAGGGAAAGGAGCAGCTGGTGACCAGGGTAAAGAGGGGGCTAGAGTGTGCTGGCCATTGGGTTGTTGGCAACTGGGCTATAAATAGAGTAGAATGGCCGAGCCTTGGTGTGGAACTGTCTACAGTACAGACAACGCTGGGAGGCTGAGCTCTGCATCATGGGAACGTACTGTAGATAGTGGACATAGTGATGACAGGCATTAAGAGCGACAGAGTAGAGCAGGAGGTGGTGGTGGTCACTATGTACTATTTATAAAAGCAGGATGTGTGGACAATATGAGAGAGATTATGTTTTTTTCCAGAGTGCATGTGTTTGTGTTTTTTTAACTTACAGCCTTCGTATATGTCCGTAGGGATGTGGACAGCAGTGGTGTTGTACGAGACAAGCCGTTTGAAGTCGGGGTCAATCTCAAAATCATCTGGAAGATATCTGTTCCTCCGACTCTTTCCTTCATCTGTCTGATTAAGCTGCACAAAAAGGGAAAAAAACAGCACAACTTAGAGTTTCAAAACCATCCAAAAGCATCTTAGGATTTCAAGGGTAAGTTTGGTGTTTTTTCAGAGTAGACCTTGTTTTCACTTGTTTTTGTGTCTAAATGACAAAAGTGACAAACAATTTTCCAAATGGGTCCAAATCTGAGCAGGAGCACTGCAGCTGGCAGCAGCGAAACAGGCTGCAATGCAACGATTTGACGATTCATGTCCATTAAAAACATTTTTTTGCCACTGACAGGTTCAGATTATTATTCTGTGTCCAAAAACTAATGGAAAGAATCCCTACAAAGATAGACCTTTTTATTAGATCCTTTCAATTTAACCAGAAACAGCCCCAAAGTCATTAGTGCCAAATAAACCAGACTCCATTTAAATAAACAGCACTTTTATCATCATAAAACACACTTCATTCAAAACTGACAAGAAACAAATCAAAGCTCACAATAAACTTCTTGGTTCACTTTTCCACTATTCCAACAATCACCAGCTCAGGTTTAGTTGAAATAAATCCTTAATTCATTCAGTTAGATATGAAGAAATGCTGGCTTTAATACACTTAAAATGACTATATATATTTTAATGGAGTCTGGTGGGTTTGGCAATGATGATTTCGCACCATTTCTGTCAATACAAAAACAAGCACTTTTTATGAACGTAAATTGATGGTTTGAACAGGTTGTTACATTGCAGCCTGTTTTGACTAACCCAATACTGGACCAATTTCAAAATTTGTTGCTCCCATTTGTCACTTAGACACAAAAACGTGAAAATAGGGTCCAGGTTGAAAAATACTGAATAAAACTCAATGAAACTCAACTTTTAAGAGGGATCTATGCATGTTTGTCCACCCTCCATTTGTAAACATAATGTACATGCAGTTTCTTGCTACTGTGAATGACAAGGTGTCAATGGTGAGTATTCACTGAAATGTCACTACTGACAGATTAAGACTGAGAAACTGAAACGTTTTCGGCAGCGAAACATAAATCCCGGTGTCCAGGGAGAAAGAGAACGAGTGGAGAGGGCCTGTCAGTCAAATACAGAGTGACATTAGTGTGCTGTGGGTGTGGGTTTTTTTTCCCACTGGGACAGTGGAAGGGAATTAGATGCTGATCCCTGTTTATGAGAGCAGACAGATGACGTCTGAAGCCAGGGGAGGCATTCAAGTTCTCACGCATACTCGTGTTTCTGAGGCCCAAAACATGTTCTGGTCCTTACGCAAAAAAATACTTTCTTATACACAAATGCAAACCTTATCAAAGTATGAATATTTTTAATTCCTTAGAACACATACAGTGACTTCTTTTTCTTTTCTTTTTTGGACAGCCTATCAATAAAATCTGCTATCAGGTTTGTTGCCATGGTAATGATCTCTTGAGGGCTGGATATGGGTTGCTTGTGGTGTTTTATTTAAGGAATTAGCATCTATAATTGCACTGTGAGAATACAAAAATAATGAGATAAAGTTGTACTTACGTCATCTTTGGCGTTGTAGTAAACAATTTTGTCGATCTACAAAGAGAAAGAGAAAAACATGAGCAACGGATGACCAAAACAGGAAATATATTTCTTTGAAAAGTAACTTAAAGGGGACTCATTATGCTTTTCTTTATTTTATGTCATATATATGTATTTATGTACATGTATATGTATTTATAATGACACAATGACGGATGCAAGTGTACATTAGGTACCCACCAATGTTACATGTAACTACATGCTACTGTCAAGAAAACATAATGTTGGTTGCTGATGTTGTTGATTTCTCCACAATTATGGGCAAGATACAGGGTTCCCACAGATCCTTAAAAAGTCATAAAAGGCATTGAATTCCTTTATCTAAAAATGAGGCCTTACTTAAAATGTCTTAGATCAATCAATCCAAAGTTTTGGTCAAAGTTTTGCTTGATAATTTTTGATTATTGTTCATGCTTGGCATCATTGAAAATGAGGATCTCCCTCAACTGATTTCCAAAATCTTAAAATAAAGGTTTGAAATGACCTGAAACTCCCAAAAGATGACATGACAAAAATAAAACTGTCATATCTGTTTTGTTTTTAAAGCTGCATCTGCAACTGTGGATATGTACTTTAATATTTGCTTGGCGGGCAGCAGTTTGTGTTTGACACTAAGGATCAGCGAAGTAAGTGGTGTTGTTTTGCTCTCACACCGCTGGGCTTTAAGCACACAGACTAGCAGGGTGCTAACGAGGTAGCCTAGCTGCTGACAAAAGGATGCCCTGCAGCCACGGAGCTGCTTCACTGACTCCCACCACCTGCCTACCACTTCTGATGCTGCAAAAGGGATCTGTGACTCCTCCTGCCACTGCTACTGTTACCTTAGCTCAAACAGGTTGCAATTAGCACACAATAAATGATTAAGCTGTGCCAGCTGTGCCATTAGCATCTGCTCTCAGTTTTGCAATTTAGCAAGGAAACGTGTGAGTTAACCTTATGGGCAAAGAGGAGGTGTGGTGCACACATGCAAGCAAAAATATACAAACAAAAAAGAGCTGTCAATAGGAGACTGTCCCACGATGTTGTGTGTCAGGTCGTGTTAATGCAGATATGTGCACCTTAAGAGGTGACGATAACACTAAAGTCACACCATGGCACGCCTCAGGGGAGGCTACTGTGCGCAAGAACGCTCAATGTGTGAGATGGAGGGATGAGAGGTAGATAACTGATTTATGCTATATGTGGCAGGTTGTGGTGGGTGTGATGTGTACTGCCAAATCAGTGTGTGTGTGAGATCTGTATCTTGTCTTGGAAGGTTCTTGTTAACATATTGCGATCCAATCTCTGCCAGGTGTAACTGCAGTCCATGTTTCCATTTGTAAAAACCTAATGACTCATTCAATATGCTGTCCACTCGCTGAAAACTCACAACATGATCTGCACCCACCAGTTACGGTGCTTTTGCCTCGCATTCACAGCAGCAGCAAACACTGCTTTGTCAATAGTTGTAAAAAATGACCTTTTTCTTCTCAAATGAAAGTTAATACAGGTTGTAAAGCATCACATTTAATTATCTGTACCTCTGAATCCACTCATTAATAAAAATGAGCTTAAATCAGAGTGCAGACAGCAAGAACTAATATAAATACAGAATTAAACACAAACAATGCAATCAAATTGAGATGGTGGATGGCTTGTATTTTATCAGCAAATGTAAATAGGGCCAAAGTCATTCTGTTACACTGAGCAGACACACAGCAGCCACAGCTATTAAGTGTTTAAAGTCAGCAGGGAGACATGCCCAGTAGTAATGGCCCAGTTATCAAAGGTGACAGAGAACAAATGCCTGCATATAAACACACACACACACACGCTCTAAATCATTTATATTCTAAATAATTTATGCTACAAATCCTTTCCATATATTTACATGTGTGGGCAGGCCTACTTTTTACTTTTTGTTTGTGTTATTTTAAGTAATTTAAAGCTTTCTGCTTTCTGAAAAGGAAATTGAAATTAAATTCTGTACATATTTATATATTTTGAAGGTGCAGAAATAGCATCAAAATAGACCTTGTTCATTCCCTGGACCACCCAACAGAGGTCCAGGATGCTTTTTTAATTTATAATTGATTACTTTTTGATCATACCTGACCCCTGGCCTCCTACAATTTTGCAAAAGTGCAAAAGTATTGCTGGTGTAGGAGAATTACAGTAACCAAAACATAAATAGCCCTATCTAGAGCCAGTGTTTGATTTGTCTACTCTGTGCTACTGTAGTATAACATGGCTGACTGTGGAAGAGGACTTGGTCCATATGTAGCTATAAACAGATCATTCTAAGGTAATAAAAACACAAAGATTCCTATTTTCAGGTATTTATACACTAAAGAATACATAGTTGGGAATATTATATTCGATTTCTGCCAACAGATGCCCCTAAGTCTTAGATACTGGACCTTTATGATTCAAGTCCCTAGTGATGAAGTGGACGACAAGCAGTAGTATGATTTGTCCAGGGGATAAGAGTGGCTTCAGGGAGGAGTCAACATGATGTCTAACGCCATTCATATTGAAATATAAGAAACTGTAACATCATGCAGTCCAGAGAGAAATTGTGTCTGAGGCGAGGGAGCGCACATTCTTTGGACCAATAATTGATGAAATCACCAATGTAAGTACATCTTAGCAGTTTTCCTGTAGCTTCTACAATTATGTAAACAAACGCAGTCATGCACATGCATTTATGCTCTGTAGCACCACTAAGCAAAAAATAAGTATGCATGGACGTGTACTGTATTATAAATTGATTTATAATACAGCTTCTGCACAAATGTAACATTCACTACATTTGTGCAGAAGCTGGGATAAACAACCAACTTTGAAGACATCTATAGCAAAACAATAGACACAGTATCCAGTTTTGTACCCTTTCCTATTTACAGCGTTGGGGAGATATTTAATAAATCCAGGTATTGCAGAAATCCCCATAACATTAACAAAAAAATTAATTACGCTTGCTAGCCAAGCATCCTGGGCCAAAGGAATATCAAACTCAGTGAGTAATAAATGAATAGCTCTCCAGAGAGGATATTTCTTTCCCTGTTTCCTCAGTGCAACACAGCTTGAAAGAAGTTGACTAATGGGAACTTTTAATGGAAAAGAATCATTAAGGCTTGGCAAACCACACTGAAGAGTTTTTTTTAAAGTTAATAGGCTAAATGGTGAAGTTGAATTTCTTTGAAGTTCTTCCACCACAGAGCGTACACTCGATATCATTTGTCATTTGTTAAACAGCTGCCAAGAGCGTGAGGCTTTTCTTATTGCAGAGCAGGGGCAGGAAATTTGCAATTTGCATTTTATTATGAAACGGCTGCAGCTAAAACACAACAGTGAATAGCCTAGAGAGCTGCATTGTAATCCTCATAGAGAGCACCATTGTGGAATGGGGCATTCACTGGACCAGCAATTGGGCAGTAATTGAATGAGTAAAATAATAGTGTGTTGCTGTACATTCCCTTAATGTATTCTTAATACTATGATTAATGGACAATATCAGAGTGAGCTGTGTGTGTATGTGTGTCCGCTCATTATAAGCATGCCCAGTTGTTTCTGCCCATTATGTAAAATAATGAAATTCAATCTGGTATGAAGTCATTACAGCTCTACTGTCACTGTAATGAGATTTGCCATCCAATTATTACAATCATATTGGTTCATGAATAACATGTCCCTTCCCCCAGCTCCTCGTCTGAAGTTCACGGCACCACTTGATCTATATCACAATGAAGCAAGTGTTAATGAACATAGAGCTCCAGCCGCTCACTCACCTCACTGTCATCCCTCCACGCGTGGTCCATTTGAAACTTTTCTGCCTCTGTTGCCAGCCTCTGGGAGAAGAGAGAGGGGGATGCAGTATGTTAGTCCATGTTTAATGTTCTCTTAAGAGTTTTTGGCTGTGAGGCTACATTACTGACAACATCATGATAATAGCTTTGGCCCCAGCTCACAATTTGTCTGAGGATGACAGTTTTTGCATTAGCTGATTTAGAGATTTGAAAAGCCATGAGGAAATCTAACGGGGATATCTGCTGAGGCAGTCTCTACACCCTGTGATCTTAAAAACAAATGCAGTAGAAGATTTGGACAATTAAACATCAGAGCGACATGCAAAATCATGACATCTAATGCCTACCATGCACCAAAAAATATTTTTAAAAGAAAAAATTGTGACATCTTTTGAAAGAGGATTAGGGCCATATCTATTATAAGATTGAAGTTGTTATTTAATGAGAACAAAATTATACAATTTTACAAGAAAACGTTTTAAAATTAAGAAATAAAGTTGTAATTTTACCAAAAAAAGTCAAAAATCGGAAACTTATAAGAAAAAAAAGTCATATTAAAGTAGACAAATCAGCTGATATTTTTCTTGTATATTCACAAGTTTAATCACCTAATCACCTATTAGGCCAAACTCCTGTAAAGAAATATGACATTTTAACAATTCCTCGAGTTTCAATCAAAAATACATACTTCTAGTAACACAAGATAAAATTCAACAGTCATTTCAACAGTATTCCTGTCAATTGAGCATCAATATAATCCATAAAGTTAAACTGTATTTATGTACAAACTTTACATTTTGGATTTTGTTGCCTCATATTGCTGCTTCTGCTGGTTAGCTGTACTATTTTATTGAAAGGAGACCATGGGAATGAGAGGCGAATTGCCTCAATACACACCAAACTGAACACCAATTCTTGGTCACTCCGTAACTCCACCAGTTTCTCTCCTTTTTTAAAGTACAAGAGAAGTGAGACTTATTCACATTATTGTACCTCCCTGGAGTCCCCTCCATGTTTACCATCTACCCATTTTGCTGCTTCCTGTTTGTTTCTGGAGAGAGTGCAGTTATTAGCTGTTGACAAAGTCACTGAACTTTGATATTTGCACAAGCAAAGACTAAAATCTTACCATAATATTGAATATGGTTTATTTTTTTGGAACGTCAAGATGAGACAATAATTGAGTTTTGTGACCACCCAACCCCAAAAAACCAAGATCGTGGGAACACCAACTGAGGTAGAATTTTCATAATTTAATTTTAACAGTGGAAATCTGTCAGCTACAGTGAAATCGCTTAAAAAGTAATTTGACATAAGGCCAGCATTACTCTATGGCAGCTCAAAGAGGGTGCTGCTAATGCAGGAACAGTGTGTTTGAGGGAAAATACCAAATTTCCTGTCAGCACCTGCAGGTCTAAATTAGGACTAGCTGTGACACAATGTTGCGCTAAAATTAGATAGCCACCTCTTCCATCTTTCCCCAGATCTGGTCCTAATGACTGGGTTAATGGGTTTATAATGGGCCCAGCTTTTAATCTGTACCTGGTCTAGAAATGCACTGTACTATTAATTTCCCCTGGGAAATATCAAATCCCACTCTTCCTCTTTACGCGTACTACACTAAGGGTTTCAAGTCACTCAGAAGGAGCACAAACTTGATGGAGGCAAAGCAGTAAATTAATTTATGAAATGAGAAGAGGAGGGGGTTGAAACAATGAATTATTGAATTAATTCTGCGGCAAAATTAAACAAGACAGTTGTGAGAATTAGAGAGTGATGTGGAGTGATACTGGGATATTAGTCGCAGTGTTTGGGTGCAAAATAAGATCTCAAAAATGACACCAACTGTGCGTTTGTCTTTGTTTGCAATTTTGGAATCACTCATCTAAAAATGCTATCTTATACCACTTGGCTGATATCACTGAAGCCTCACAACAAGACAAAGTATGCATAATTCATGGGATGAACTCATCAGAGAGAAACCAGCCTGATGGTTAAGAAAGCACAAAAGAAGAAAAAAACATCAATCATCTATATTAACTCTTAAGTCGTCCATAAAATAGGAATTTCCACAGCAACAGTGCTGACATTTTTTAGCCTCTTTTTTCTCTGCTGCTCCTTTTTTTTCTCAAAGAAAGCCCCCCTTACTGCATAATCAATTGGCGCCGAGGCAACATTTTGATAATGAAAACTCCCTCCTGCAGATCTGGCTTCAGATCACTCGTGCCTGTTCACCATGCCATCCCATAATGCATGCTGGGGGCTGACACTCTTGTGGTCTGAAACACGGTTACCTCGACAGCCTCTCAGTTGTGTCTCATTAGGGGGGAAATTTAGCAGCAGCTGTCAGAGACGTTGGGACCTCGCCGCTAGCAAAGGAGCAAAGGTGAAACAGAGATGTGTGTGTGTCTGTGTGGTTAAGGCAGGAGAGAGACGCTTTAATGCATTTAAATGCTTAACACCTTTGTTTATAATGTGCCACAGGCAGAATGCATATGTTATTTAAGGAAAAATAATTGGGCTGTATTTAAATGGTATTGTGGCATACATCCTTCAAGTTGGTCATCCACCCTTCTATTGTTACGTTAGCTTTTCATTTAGAATTCCCATGCATAGAACACAAACATGGGAGGAATACAGCTATTAAACATAAACAGGACTTTCAACCAGGAAATTGCTGTTTGTGTCCCTTGTGAAACCAAAAGTTGATTGAATTTAACTTAGATTCAAAAGTTATTTACTGAGTCTAAATTGTACTGTACTCATATAACATAACAAACGTACTTAGTGACTGTTACTAAAGAATGGGGATGCAAAACGGGGAAGGCACGTCAAATAATTTTTGGTTTAGGGGAGGGACATACAGGATTGAGTGGTTGCATTTTGTATTTATTATGAATACCAATTGAACTCCCATACCCATTGGGTTTAAAAAAATGACAAAATTACAAAAAAATCAACAAAGCCAGAATCTGTAAAAACAAATTTGAATTCTTTGAACACATCTGGTGCGACAAATGCTTTAGTCAGGAAATGTAATTAAATATAAACTATCATCATAAATAAATATCAGTATTTTATCAAAATCACTAATTTCTACATTTCCCATTTAAAACAAACCTCAAGATAAAACAGTTGAGTCAAGATTAAAAACAGAAAAAACCCAACAAAAAACTTTGGTGACCTAACGAAGTATGGTAAATAGTTATTATTTGATGTAACTTGACGTGCAAGTTGTACTTGTGTCTTCAGCTGGTATTTGTCAGTGGTCAAACATGTTCTTTTGGGAGTTATTAGCAAACACACTATTCTGTTGTTTAGACACAAGGACATATTCATTATGGTGGTCTTTTTAATGCACATGTACATAATACATAATGCCGTTGCAGATTCAGTAGCCAGTCGCCAAAGGCTCCACAGCCACATTGACTTAATGGGAATATACTGTTGGTTTCCTGTCAGGTCATTATTGATGCAAAGACAGATTGGGCTGTGTGTTTCAATCAATCTTATAAACTACTCATCTGATGCTGTGGTCACAGACCTATCTATGGTGATTTATTCTGGAAGATCAAAGCATCATCAGATGAATGAAATGCAATAAGAGGCCAATAGGTTTTTTTTTTTTTTTTTTTACATCCAAACAAAAGCAATTTGCAAAGAGTGGCCACTACATTCACAGGTAAGTGTCACTATCAGTCATTGCAGTCTCATGTCTTTAACAGATGCTCTACACAAGGCACATCTTAACTGTACTTTTAAGTCATCCATCTCACATGCTTCTAAGGAAACAGACACACTGTAGTTTTAATAATATTGCTGTCCACACTGACTCGTTAACTGTGACTAAAGTGTATTTTAAGTACGTTTATTAAGTACATTTATTTCCCTAAGACTTATTCACATAACTATACTGATTTTGTATGAAGCTATGAGCGCTTGTTCTACACTGTAAAACATAATACAGTACTTAAGTGGAATCAACTTATCTTAAATCATTAGTAGTGTAATGTAATGTAATGTAAATATGTAGGTTTTATACATTTTAAGTAAACTCTACTTAAAATGTCTAGGTTTAATTCCTGACCACTTAAGAAGTGTTAAACAGTTCCTCTGACTTGAAATGATGAGTTGCATGAGCGTACTGCTGATTGGTCACTCAACTAATTAAATAAAGTTTCTGAAGAAAGAAGATATTTACATATCATGTCATGTTACATCTTTTTTGTAGTCTGAAGAAAACACGCATGATGCAAACTTGCCATTTGTCTAAAATGCATGTTGAATTGAATCATGGCTGTATATTATTTGGAGGTGAGTGATCATAAGGGACCTGCTATGGAGCTATACCTGACTCAGAATTGTGTCCGTCCAATCAGATTTGGCTGTTCAATATGAATATTAAACTGTTTGTTCCTTTCTTCCTATATAGAGTTTTAAAGTTGGAACTAGGTTCAGTGGGACGTTAAACAAATGACTTTGCCATATTAAGTTGCTGTGAGCTTAACTCGTGCTAAGCAATGGGCAGATTATATGTTATATGTTATCACAGAGCCTGACCAGGCAAAACCTCATTTCCTGTGAGAGGCTGCCTGTACCATGTCAGCAGCTGTCTGTAGCGAAGACTACCATGAAAGCAAGGAGCACTTACTCTGCAGGTAAATCTGTAAGTACACTGCACACAGACATCTAACTAACAAACAAACAAACAATCAAACAAGCAGCTGCTCGACTTGAAGGAATCTCGGTCAGCTTAGGCATCTCTGACCGTCGATACATAACTCTGACTCTCAGGGGGGCAGCCCTACTGCAAGCCCTGTCTTTGACTCCTCTTAGCCGACGGTTATAAGCTCTCAGGACAGATTTCCAGCAACTGTACCTGCACACATACACCTTCTCTCTCTCTTTCTCTCTCCCGCTCTCTCTGTCTATCACACACGCACACACACACACACACCTGCTCATAAACTAACACACACAGAGGAACCGGCATTCATTAATGAGGGTTTCTACAGCGGACCAACAGATCAAAGAGTCAAAGGTCAGCAGCTGTTGCAGTTTCTTCCCCTCATCTGCTTTCATGTTAAAGCCACAGGCTCTTAGTACAATTTCGCCACACCTTTAAGTGATGTCGGATCTACAGCGTTTCACAAGTTTTACACCTGGACACATGGACACATGTCAGCTAATCAGTCAGACAAAAAGGGACAAATTCACAAAAATGCGACAATTTCCAAACTGGCTTATCAATAGAAAGGGTTGTACCTAATGAGGATAAATAAACACTACAAAAATATGGCCTTACTAATGAGCTGGCATGAGATTTTATGATATCAGCAAGCTGCTATAGAATGACTAATGAGAACATATTGCGGAGTTAGAGAACAGCTAATGAAGATGATCTCTGCCTGGTTCATGCTGTGTAGCTAGATGCATGAGAATAAAAAGTCAGCATCCACACTGATCCTATGGACACACCCAACTGTGGTGCCATCTATTTGTCTTCAGTTGCTAGTAGGGTCAAAACCTTTTTGTCATCTACATTTAACATGTGCAGTCATCAGTGAACCTGTAACTGAATATAAACTTAACTGCTCATGCACTAAACAAATGATGTATTAGAAAGAGACAGATTGAAACAACAGAGAAAACAGGGCTGTATTACATGAGCAAGTGCAAAGAGAAAAGGTGCAAGCTGTAAGTGGTCACTTCACAGCAGATGCCCCATAAATCCACTGTATGCACATGCGTAGGAAGAGTGCGTTTGTCTTCTGTTTGGAGAAAGTGAATCACATCCACTTTAATGCCTTAAATCTCCTACTGATGTCACTACATAGAGATGACTTTGTGCTGCAGTACAAATGTAAGGATATTAAAAAATTAACAGACACCATGTCGACACCTTGCATCCTAGAGCATCACCGTAGGTGAGTGTGGGACAGACCACAGCTTCACCGTCACGTTGGGAGAGACCATGCATCAGGTGAGAGAGAGACACCGTGCGCCATGAAGCTTCAGTATTAATTGAGAGGGCCCAGTAAGCCTCCAACACAGCTTTGACAGCTTTGTGACACTTAATAGTGTTTAAAATAAAAAAAAAAACTTGACAGTTATCAGTATCAGTGTCCATCAGTCTGTTAATTTTCATTGGGCGTGTGAAATGGTTAGTATCCTCATTATGGAAAATAATGCATCAAGAGCAGAGGGGCTACAAACACCTTTTTTTTTCGAAGTAAAAATGCCTTATTCAGTGTTAGCACCAGTTATATACTGATATACTGTTAACCAAAAATAGTTATGACAGGCCTACTGGCAACTGCTCTTGAACACAGCTTTTAGGATTTAAAATGCAACATTTCTCACTTTGTTCTCTGCACCTTTGTTAGCAGATGACAGTGGGAGTTCTGGCTTTCCAGTCATCAATCACAGATCTCACTCAAGTTATAATGGGGGACAGATTTGTCTAATTTAGATGAGTCTTCATGTCTAAATATGCAAGGAAATTTTGACAGTTTGGAGAAAGGGAGGGCGGAAAGCAATGAGACTCACTTTCTCACATGTAAAATGTACATACCACCCTCAGCTGTCAAAAAACATACTTAATGTGTGTGATCTAAAAACACTGGGTAATTGATTTAAAACACAGTGCTCTGCAACTCATCTAATTTTCCATCTTGTAAGCGACACACAGACATGTACCAAGTAAACACGCACGCTTGCCTCTCTGACACACGTTCCTGGCAGCCTGATTAGAGCATGTAGTTCTGCCAGGACAGAACACACACACACACACACACAAACACACACAGACAAACACAGACAAACACACACAGACAAACACACACACCTGCCATCTCACTGATGTGCAGGGAGGCACGGGAGAGCTGAGGAAACATGAGCATCTGCTGTTGTGACTGGCAGCACTTTAGTCAGATCTATCCTGCTCAGCCTGTAGGGAGCCAGGAGGAGAGTGGTGAGAAAGAAAAGGGGGAGAGAAAGAAAAAGATACATTTGCACACACACACACACACACACACACACACACACACACACACACACACACACACACACACACTCAACGTAAGTGCATGCAAGTTGACGAGTTAACCCTACTTAGACAGGAAATAGCTCTCACCAACTTTGCAGGAAGTGACTTGTTAGAGACTGGCGCTACGTCTCGCTATCCACTGCTGCGCGCTGGTTTGACAGCTCATCTTTCCTGCAGCAAACTCTTCCAGCCGAGCTCGCTATCTGTGCGCCAGCTGGCTGCAAACAACTCCCAATTACAGCTGTACCCGACTGCAACATTGACATGACAGTCCTGCACATGCACGCACACCTATACACACACACACTGATTCACAGTATGTCACCATGTCTTGAATGATATCACTCTTTAATAATTAGGAGATTGATGCCGTCTCATTATGGAGCTGGAGCAGTGACAATTTCTGCACAAAAATATAAATGATGGCAATAAAAAAGGAAACATCGGCACTGATTTTTTAAAGATATTTATTATCACCTTTTAAATTTTTTTTTTTTTTGCACTGACATTTTTTCCAGTTTTTTCACTTTCAACTTTCTGTCACTGTTTCGACATGTAGTAGAGGACTATAAGGAAATAGGAGCAAATAAAGTTTAATTTAAATACAAAGTGAATCTAGGGAGAAAATGGCTCTTCTTGACCCATAGTCCTTCACGAGTTACTTGAAAAACTAGAATTACCATCTCACAGTTTTATGCCTCAGTTCACTGGTCAAGTTATACTTACAGTTTGCATCTATGTCTGTGAAAATATGGATGCTTCACACACATCCTCCCCAAGATCTACACAGTATCAGAAATTCAGTATCTGACCAAATGTGTCCCCTTCTGATCCTGAGTTATGACGCTGAATAATGGCTAGAAAAGTGTTTTATGCTGAATATTATGATCATAATGAAGTTGACCTTTTAACTTTTGGACATAAAATGTTATGTGAAATTTTGTCAATTACACATGAATTCCTGAGGTATGGCCATTTAACACTGAAAATTGAAGTCACACTGACCTTAACTTTCAACCACCAAATTCTGATCAGTTCATTTTTGAGTCCAAGTGGAAGTTTGTGCCAAATTTGAGGAAACTCCCCTGAGACGTTCTTGAGGTATTGCGTTCACATAACTGGGATGGATGGAAGGATGGCAACCAAAAACACTGTCCCTTTTGTAGCTCCATATCTCCTTTAGCTCCCACTCTAACTGTGAGACAGTGTTTTGGCAACAATTCTTTTGAGTGGACTTATTGTCAGCGATCATTTCACACTCCGATTTGTTTCAGTGCTCATCACACTGAGCTGTTGTTGATACATCAAGCCGCCAAGAAAAAAATATTTCTGAATCCTAAAGACAAAAAAAGTCAACAAAACAATGTCAACCATCATTTTGGGCGCCACATGAAGACACATGTATTCTGTAGCACAGCTGCTGCTGTCTACGCCTGAATGGGACTAGATTTGACAGAGAGAGTGATAATGAGCAAGACACATCAAATGTACACTCCTTCTCTGTATGCATATACTGTACGTGTGCTAAGTTTCGTGTTGGAAAACAGATGACAAATACAAAGCTGGAGCTGCGGAGACACACAGAGAGTGTGCGACAGCTGGGCTGACTAAAGCAGCCAGACACACAATATACACACACATACACACACTCCAGGAAGTGGTGAATAATGAGTCACTGGTGGCCAAAATCAGACACACTCCATCTCTATCTCACTGATTCAACGTTTTCTGCAACATTATAGATATCAAATATTAATCGTCTTTTGGAGGCAGGGACAGAAATATGTTTGCACAATATTGCATCACACAAAAGACTCTTTTATAATCCCGTCGCTTTTATGAGCTGGTAAAATCAAGTTTTGTGGACTCGCCAAACCATGTCTTTTTAGCATCTGTGCACCGCCCCCTCCCTGCTAACTGTGTATACATTGTTGGCTTAGGTTGCTGTATTAAAATATGTTTCATACTCCTCTGGCACGTTAATATAGAGCAGAAAAACTTTGACTCAAAGCAAAGCGGCCTGAGCTTCACAGCAGATATAGCAGCAATGATAGACGTATGATTGACACATGGAGGAGCCAGACTTTTTGGCAGCCACAGCAGCTGAGACCACAGAGTAACTTAAATGTGGCAGCAGCACCCCTAGCATGACAGCATTAAAGAGCTCAGTATGAGTACACAAGATAAGATAAATTCCCAGTGGGACAGTCACATGCAGTAATAATGCTTAAAAAATATCCATTATATCCAAATGGAAAAGAATATAATTAGGGGTGGCAGAAAAAATTGATACAGTATACTATCCTGATATTTTGAGTGGCAATATTGTATCAGTACAAGGCTACCATGTATGTATATATTATTGTTTTGCAAATACAAACTAAACTTGTGGTAGACTAAAAAAAATTGCTTTCTTAGTCCAATTATTAGATTTTGCAGCAATAAAAATGATAAAATGAACAGACTGAAATTTTATCTTATTAGATAAAACAGAAAAAAATTGTGATATATCCTAATATATGTTATCGCAATACTCACAGCATAGCATATTGCAAAACCTTTAAAATCCCAATAATTTTGCAAAAAAGTTTAACTGAGGAGTGCTGCTACACGTGTGGTTCTCAAAAACAACACACTGTTTTTCTTTCTTTGTTTGTGTGTTCCATAATCCCAAAATTGGCTATGAGCTCCAATTGTACCATAGTGCCTTTCATTCCCCTCTTTCACTATGCGCTTTGACTGAGACTGAAGGAAGTAATACTCTCAAGACTACTCACAATATTAATCATACAGCTCACTCTGCAACAAGCTAGTTATTCTGAGAGGCCCACTGCAGCCGGGGATGCTATCAGCGTAAATTACCTGGCAATAATAACCCAATGGCATGTGACATGGGTAGAGAATTTATGATGTTGAGGTAATAAATTTCACCACCGCCGCAATTCGAGATATTCTGGAAAATGACATCATTGTGTGATTGCATGATGAGCTCTCTTCAGAACGCCATCAGAAATAAAACACAAGTCATTAGAGCAGCGCATGATGGTTGAGTATAAGTGGATGTGCACTCATGGGGAATTGAGCAAGGGGAAACTGTTTTCACTTTATTGTAGGACTTAATAAAATAAAGCGAGAGTGAGGAGCCTAATGAGTGTGTGTGTGTGTGTGTGTGTCGGTGTGAGTGTGTGCCTACTCTGTGATTAGGGCTTTAACAGCAGTGTCTAATGACTCACAGCATGTCATCCAGTGTCGGTTTAATAACGCACTTCCAGACACCGGAGATCAGTGGCTCCTCTGTAATTACGCACCACTACATAACACAACACTTAAAAGAGCTCTATTCAAAAAGCTCACGCTCCTGCTCTCATCCTTCTCAGACAATTTAATGAACATAAATCCTACCAAAGAGGTAATTTTGTGTTTAATGCATGCATATTTTAGTTTACACTGAATGAGGGAGCTTGAATGAAAGTTTTCTCATTTTGTTTGCCTGGTGTTGAGTGTAAAAGAGGGTGACAGAGAGAGAGAAAATGATTCATTTCGGGAGTCTGTTTATGATGCCCATGTTGCCTAGCAACCATGGTGTCATGGTAACCTGCCGCATCCGTGCTCCATGCGCTGTGTAGAGCTCCCATGAGATGGTAACACAAGAGACCCGAAACATTTGGTTCATTATCTTCCCATTGTAGCGCAGGCCATCTTTCTCCTCGGCAATTAAGACTTGACTTGAACCTGCCTCTCTGCACCGATGCCAACGGCCCACTCACAATTAAGTGATTTTGGTTTCCTATCGATGGAGACCCACGCTGACGGTGATTTAAACCAATGCAAGGAGCCAAAGTTGAATAACAACTGTTGTTTTTGTTTCCAAAATGGCCTCCAATTGTGTCTCAGGCTCTGGTGGGCAGCCAAAGCCTTTTTGGATCTGCTGCCAAAGTGCTAATGCAATCCCAAGCCTGAAATAACCCTCTCCAATCAATATTCAAATAGTCCTCAGCTGTCTGTTCTGTAGTCCTGTATGTCTCTTACCCTTATGCTCTCCTGTTCTCTCCTGGGTGGTCGCTTTCTCTGTCTTTTACTTTTACTTCACTGTCTCTCAAACAAAGAAACTTGCTCTCTTTTACTCTTCTTCTGTTCTCTTTCTCCCTTTGAATTTAATCACAACATCTTCTCTGCAGGTCAGTTCGCTCTCCTCTGTGCAGGCAGTCTGTCTGGGTGAGGTCTTGGCAGGCTGCCATGTCCCCCCAAGCAGGTGCTTTTGTCAACAAGTATCCCTCAAGGTGGTACAAAGCATCAGAGGGAGTTCCTCAAAGGCACTCACACAGAATAACCTTCCCCTTGTCCCAGTAAGTCAGTCCTCTCTCTCCAGTTTGAGGCTATCTTGAGAGAAGCCATCGGCAAGTGTGATCCTCTTTGGCTTTTTAATGTCAAAAGTAAAGACTGTAAGGTTTTTTTTACATTAACAAGGACATGAGGAGGACATGCCACTACTTTTTCAGTCATTTTATATTGAAACAAATGAAGTTACATTTTAGATAAATGAAATAAAAACTGATCTGCTTACGCAGAAAATGACTGTTGTCATGCTTTCTAATTGGTTTGGGCAGTATCATGATATTATGGTATACCGAAGTATTTAGATACCCTGAAGGTATGTTCTTCAATACCGTCATAAATACAGATGCTCCTCTTTCTATTAAACTTATTGTATGGAGTGCACAGCACGCACCACAGGAGTTCAGATTCTGGTCTCTGCTAGTGGAACAAGAAGCTGAGCTGAAAGACACTGACATTGAAGAGACATAGAGGTGAAGTTAAAAGTCTGTAAACAGCTGGCAATGGCAGAGAGAGACTGTGGGGAATAACTGCAAGTTTTCTTTTACATAGTGAAAAAAGTGAATGGTGAATTAAGGATTAATTTCGACCAAACCGAAGTCGATGAATGTTGGAACAGTGATCTTACTAACTAGATTACTAGCAAGAGTAACCAAGACGGTTTGGGTGAGTATTTTTTTTACTGTCAAGTTTTAATGAAGTGTGTTTTATGATAAGTTAATGAGGCAATTAAGCTGTGTCATTATTCCGTGACCAAGAGAAAGCCGATTTCAAGTTTAATTCCAAAGGTGCACATATTTCCGTTTAATGAGGAAAGTGGGTGTGATAATATTACTTTTCTTCACATTTTGTGTGTCTATTGTGTATTTAAACTCTACAAAGCTGAAAGTAAGAAACGTACTTGCGTTTTGGTATTTGAAGTACTCAAGATTTTGGTATTTGAAGTATTCTGGTTTTAGTTTGTGTTCCATTTGTAGTCCGAGTAGTATTGAGGAGATACAATCTCAGACCCCACTGGCTATCATCTGACAACAAGTAAGCTTTATGTGAGCTTTATATCTGATTGTTATCAGCATTCTTATGCTAATATCTGTAAAAAAGAGATAGAGCCAAAATGACTAGCACATGGAAGAGGAAATCTTGGCCCAAAAATCTGCTGGCAACACTGGATCACATTGAGTTATTTTCCTATCTGGCAATGGGACAAGTAAAGTGAACGTGCCCGCGATGAGGCAGGGATAATTTTTTTGTTCAACAGTACACCTGGCTTTCTATTGGTTGGGGAAATCTACGGAAGCATTGCACAAAAAATCCAAGAGAAGACAAAAACTCCAAGATAAGAGAACTGAGAGCATACTATTTATGAGCGCACAGAAGGAGCCTGAGTGGATCTCAAGTTGGTCCGCAGTAAGTTTGTGAAAGCAAAAATATATCAGAGCAAAAGCATACGTGTTGAGCAGGGGCTATATGAGTGCAAGGGCAGGGTTTTGAGGGAAAGACGACAAATCTGAAAATGAAATGAACAAATCTTGCTTAAAAATTGAAAAACTATGCTCTTGAAATAAAGATAGAGAAAAACTTCATATGATCAGCCCAAATTATTGGCCCTCATCCACAGACACTTTAACATCACCAGACATTATCTGGTGGGAACTTAAAATTCACATGTTGAAGTCTGTAGTGGCTTTAAGGTAATCTTTTTTCAGCACAAGGATAGCGGGGTCTGCCATTACCAATAAAAACTACTATGAAGACAAGTAATTATTGATTTAAATACACTCTGAATGGCTATTATAGAAAAACCAGAAATAGTATAAAAATGTGGTTTGATGTAATGTAGGGCTGTCAAATGATACATTTTTTCAGCTGTTCTTAATTACCGAATTTCAATAGTTAATTGTGATTAATCATTTTTTTTCATAGCATAGCAAAATACTGCATAGGACTAGCATTAAGTGGGCATGTCTGTAAAGGAAAGGCCCATGGGTACCCACTGAGTCCATTTTTATTCAGATGCCGTTTTTCTGATGACAATATTTAGCCAAACTTTGGAGCGTAATGTACCTGAATCTCATTGCTATTAACATGTTAATGCTGACAGACCTATTATAATGACAGTTTATTTTATTATTATAACTTTAAGATGCAATTCAGGCCAAAAGAAACTACTTTTTTGTATAAGTGTTTTCTTCTGTGTAATCAGATGGAAATGCTCACAATATGTTCATTTGATTTGGTGAAAAAAATTACTTGAACTACAATACTACATTTAGTGTTTGAAGTTATAGCTGGATCCCATTTTTTTTTAGATACAAATTTAGCCATCAGCCTGATATTGACACCTGTTTGCTGAACAAATCTTTTCCCGGAGCCAGAAACAACTGCAAATACCTCGATCTATTTGCAGAGCTTTCTCTCACTCATGTTCCTTCTTTTTATGATAAATGAAGATATCTGGAGATCTCTGCCGGAGTCACTGTGGGAAGAGAAATGACCTATTCCACTGGGGGAAGTTAACCACAGGCCCCATCAAAGAGTATTGGTTAAGAGGAATGGTTCAATAATTGATGAGAACAGAGTCAGAGGAGTCGGGGGTGGCTTGGCTATCAGAGAGATCTACTGTCAAGGCAGGTTAAAAAAGGAAGCTCAGGTCAATGTAACGTACAAATGGACTAAGGGTGTCTGTGTGTGTGTGCGATGTGTGAGCTCATTCAGTATTAATCCACAAGTCACGTATACATGTAAGCTCAGGATGGATGTAATGATGGAGGCAATTGGAGCATAGCACAGTGGAGGAGGATCTGAGTCATAGACACACAAAGAGACAGAAACTGAGTAAGCAGAGGGAAACTTAGCAGGGCAGCAGGAAAGTTCAGTTTCTTTGATTAAATCAGTCAATGGATGGATATGAATATTTATTCCCGATGGACATTTATCAGCTAGACATTAAAGGGTATATTGTAAAATGTAAGGGCCGTGCCCTTTTTGGGAGATAGAAAACTGTAGACCCTATAGATGTCATTGCAATTTGACTTGTGCTTGAATTTGAGTTTTGACATGTTTTACCTTATTATCTTAAAAAATTAAGGTTGTCAAAACAGGCAAGTCCTGTATTTTGGGTTTGGAGTTTTAAAAAAAAATGCAAGGTGCTCTGTAATTCAATTTCAACTACAAAGTAAATTAAATTTTCAAAAATAATAGATATTTTATAATTTGCATTTATTAAAAAAAAACCAACAACTTACAAGTTCCTTAGCTGTGAAGCTAATGTTAGCAACACGTTAGCTCATTATCTATGTTAATATTAGCCTTGACTGACAGATTTTTGTGCAACATTACATGTCGAACAAAGTCAGGAGTTATTATGTCTTTTTGTTTTGACACACACTTTTTGCATACTACTATTTGTTTCTCATTGACCACATTGTTTTTTTTTTTTGTGAACAAAATAATCTTTGGCATCATTTTTCCAACTGGTGCTTGGTAATGTAACTTTAGTGCCTTACTTTAGTTCTTGCTGGGAATGAATAGCGTTAACATTGGTTGATTCAAAGGAAAATTATGTGATTCGTGGCACACTTTATAAAAATACATACTTTTTAATCTTTGGGTTTGGGGAGGGTATCAAGTATTTTTAAGTCAAAAGGCTCAAGGCTGTGTGAAGTCAAAAGTCATTAGTGTTACAGTCCAAGTCTAGTTGCAAGTCTTTTTTCATCATTGCAAAGTCAAATCTAAAGTCATCAAATTTGTGACTCATGTCCAAGTGCTAAAGTCCACATCTGGCAGCCTCAAACTCAAGCTAATGTTAGCCATCCATAAGTAGCTGTCACCAGCATTACTTAGCACTTCACCACAACACTAATGAATCTTATGTGCCTCAAATATCAGTTAAAAGGCCTTGGTTAACCTGCTACACAATGGCTTTTCAGAATTTCCCAGTTTCTCTCAGTGTGACAGTGCAGTTTTTTCCCATAGCAAGAGACACAGTAATGGCGATGATGCAATGCCAGTCTGGTCTGTACCTTGGAGCCTCTATCTTCTTTCTTTCAGAATCAGAATCAGCATAAGTAATACTTTATTGATCCCCAGGAGGTAACTGCGAACTTTCTGAGATCATTGCAGGGACACAAATAGAAGATTAGTGTTTTTTGCAATATTGCTGGTGCAACCAACTACACAGCAACTCTTTAGGATAGAATTATTAATGTAAACATGTTTATTTAAGCAGAAATTTGGGTACGTGTTTCAACTTCCTCTGTAACCTTTTGCCATTTATGCTGGACACTGGACTGGATTGATCGGATTACATTCTGATTGCAATGCATTCTGCATGCAGTTAACCCTGAAATTAACACGCGTTTTGCCTTATCCAGATAGCATATCCAGGTGCATATTGAATATTAATGTCAAGTGTAAATGGGATCTTTAGTGTAAGGTAATAGTGCCAGTGGAAGAAGGTATGACCCACACATTTTTGCAATTTAGGTGAGCAGAGGTGCAAATGCAATCTCAGAAAACTTTCTAAAGCAAGATGAAAGCTGTTTAAGTAGGGACACAGTATCCATAGTTTGATTGCTTACATGCATGGTCAATGGTAAGAAAAGAATTACAGGTTTAATGGAAAGAATGGCCTGAAGTGGAAAGAGAAGTTTCTGATGGAGTCGACAGGCAGGATGGAGAGACGAAATCAAATTTTAAAGCGAAACATTTCCTTACTTTCAGAAGAATTTATCATCCATTTTTTAACTGTACCACACACACACATGCGCGCACACAGACTCACACATCCAAAAGGAAAGAAATAAGAGAGGACAGACAGGGAGAAAAGAAGAACACAGGGCGAGACAAAAACAGGAAAATGGGAATGAGGAATGACAGAGAATCAGGGTGAAGTTATGGGAGAGGAAGTTAAGAGGAACTTAAGAGCAATGAGGATGGAAGGACAGGGTTGGAGGGAGGAATAATGAAAAAAAGACACAGAACAGAAGACATAAAATACCACATCTGACAAGAGTGGAGAAGGAGAGAGATGATTTTCGGGAAAGGCTCCGAAAGGACAAAAAGGTAGGAAAAATGATTGCATTTGCATGTGCAAGCATGCGGATCTCCAGTTTGGCTACAAGTGGAGCATGGGTGTCTCTAAAGGTTCAGCAACTAATCTCCAGAGATGTATCAGCAGTGAAACTAAGCTATGACAACAGCCGCTGAAGGAATCTGACTCATCTTCTGAAGTATCAAAGAGATCTGGGAGGCAACTCTCAGTCTGGTGTGCACGCGCACGCACGCACACACACACATCGACACATCTACATCTCTGTCTTAAAAACTAAAATAATCAACTGCAGAACATTGTAGATGCTTTTCAGGGGTTTCGTCTGAGGTAAAAAAGTTTCTTTCAGCACTGCAGTGGTTTTTCTCCTGTTGGGAATTCCAGTTTCACTTGACATCCTTTCAAGAATAACGCACGCTGAATGCAGAGTATTGCGGCGCAACATGAAAGAGTCAAATTCTTTGATCACCCATGAGTGGCTTGGAAACAAAATTATTTCCCTAGTCCAATCACCAACACTTTGGGAACATTAGCTTGAAATAGTTGAAACAGATGGGTGAGGAGTGACGCTTCAAACGCTGAATAAAAGAGAGAGAGTGAGCTTTACACTTGGAGCCTTTTTTGTGTCATGTCATGAAACTGAAAAAGGTAGGAAGCAATCAGATCTCATAAAAACTATCAATAAAACCATGCATGAACAGCTTATACTCATCATGCAGAACTAAACAGGAAACAAGTCCTTTAAATACTGGCCACCAGTGCAGACTCACTGACAACAGTACAGATACATGGCAGATACAAGTCCATGTTTCTAGGACAGCTTTGATGGATTGGAGACAGAAATGACAGTGAGCAGAGTGTAATGTGTACATTGATTTAAAAACACTACACTTGGGATTACTGAAGAAGGAATCAAAAAGCAAAGTAAAAAAGCAACACCAAGTCTCTTTTTAACTTCCTAACTTTAACTTTAGTTGGCCTCCAGTAACTCCGCTTGCAGGTTTCTTGAGAACGGCTCATCACATCAATAATATCAACACAATCAACACTACCCTGACCTAGTAAAATTGGAGCCTGTTCATATTTAAAATAATAACTGTATCAGTTCAAGTAGGCCTACCTAGAATTTGATACTGGTTCTCAACTCTACCTTTTTTCTGTACTTTTCTTTCCCTGTAAAATCCAAAATGTTATTTGAACAAGCTGCAGGGGTAATGCAGGTGACCAAAAGGAAATTATACCCCATAGAGCTAACATCTGGCTCCAATGTAACCTCTCCAATCTGTTTCTGACATTTCTAGGAAATAAGTTTTCTCTTCCTTATAATAAATCCCATTGCTTGTACTGTATACAGTAAGTGACTTATTATATTATATAAGTCTTCATGCACACATCTGCTAAATATGGCTAGTTTTTTTTTTTGCTTAAGTTTGTATGTGGCAGAGCTTTTGCACTGACACCTGTGTGTACTTTTTCTACCTTTACAGTTGCCATCGCTAACATATTGCATTAAACAGCTTAAATATAGTCTTGGAAATTAAGATTCCTGTCTTGTGCACATCCTAAGACAGATTTAGACACACTGAGTGTAATAAACATGATCTGTGCCTTACATGTTTTTGCTGTGATGAAAGATCTGTCTCCCTCTAAGTAGCCACAGCTGCCAACATTTGAGAGATTGCATGTCACGGGAGCACCGACGTCAAGTGCTACGACTGAATTGAGGTGACAGGATGGGCAGATGTCAGATTGACAGACAGCAAATCCAAGCGGGCCCCTGATTAAGTTAATGACAGCAGCCATCACTCTAATGGGATTGTGTTTCTTGACAATTGCTGGCAAACACATACGCCCAAACACACACAAACAAATAAGCACTTGCAAAGCAATGCCAGAGGAGACAAGTTGCCCTAGTGTAAAGAGAAATGCCACCAGTCAGGGAGGCATTGTCTATCCTGCTTATTTCAAGCACGACACAGCCCCAACTGTACAGCTGCAGGCGGTGTAAATACACACAATATCAGTGGCTTGTAAATCACGCTGGCATGAGGTTGTACAGTAGGCTAACAAAATTTCAAATTCAACCCTTAAACACTTTGTTTGTGGTGGTGTGACTTTCTTCTTGTGAAGAAATAAAGGAACAGAAAAAAAGAGATAAAAAGCAGCCTCTGTAGTTCATAATAGGGATGTTAGTTTCAGTTAATTTTGCTTTCAATAGCCAAACAGCCATTAACCCTTTAACACCTGGATTGACATCAGTATTCTTTTCACTCGCATTTAAACTTCTGAAACTTTATGAAAGTGGTTTGATTTGAATAGTAGTTTCAAATCAAATCAATTCAAATCAATCAAATTTGAAATAGGGGTTTGAATAGTTCCTACATGAAACTGCTCAAAACAAGTTCTGTGAATTATCCTGGGTAAGCGGGTCATGATTTCTGTAAAGAGACATTACTGTTGAGTTTTCAAATGTATGTTTTTAGCACTTTGAGCACCACAAGTTGAGTGCCATTTAACTCCATTATACTGTACAGAAGGCAGGAATCAAACACACGGCAACTAAACAATCTTTAACAGCATTACAGGTAAGAGGAAAAACATTTATATTTGTATTTTTGATAAAGAAGTGAACTGTCCCTTTAAAGTCTATGAACTTACCAATAGCATTTATCAAGATAAACAGATATCAAAGCAGGAAACACGCAGGTAGAATCAATAACATAAATGATGGCTCAACTTTATGTCTGTTAAGAATAAATCAAAGATTTCCCGAATCATTAACCAAGCAAGTAAAATATCTGGCCAAACCCAAACTCCATTGTCAGTACTTCATACCCAAGCAGCTGTAAGGAAATCTATCACGTTACAAAAGATCCCATTCACCCCCTGCAAAAGTCTTTTCAGCTACTACCATCAGTCCGCCACTATAAAGTTCCGTCGACCAAGAAAAACATACCTTCCTCATTCCTGCTGCCATAAACATCTAATATGAATGGCAATGATCCACACATCTACATAAACACTATGCCACTTTGCATGCAGTAGTATATTGTAATTTCTATTCAGTCTAAATTATTTGTATATGGTTTTATTCTGTTTTTAGAATCACATGCTATATGTTCATTGTCCAACTTTGTTTTGCATTGTATGTTGTATGTTGAGGCACGTCTAAGACGACTTTCTGTCACGATAGACAATAAAGATTCACTGTGAAAGACTGGTAACTGAATGGAGCCTTAATTAATGTTGCTATTTACACCTGTGCTTTCCCTGCTTTGGCATGTCAAAATGTAAATTGTGAAAATGGCCTTTAGGAAACTATCTCTGAGGTGGCTGAGATAATGCTTTTTATCCCAAATGGGTCTGTTATTCAGATATTTGTTCTTATTCAGCTGGATTTCACGACACATATCTTACATCGACAGTAGAGCCGACAGGTTCAGGGAAAATGGGTGCTCCAAAAATGCCATAGGCACTATCTCATCACAAAATTTAGCGTAAGAGCATCTGGAGGTGGAAACTTTTTTATGTACCACAGCATATAGCAGTGCTGTGTGAAAAGGATGAGAGTGCTGCCTGTTGAATTGTGTACTAAAAGGCAGAGATCTTAATGGATGCGGGGGGGGGTCTATAATAGGCTTCTAGTCTTTTGTACGCTCGCTCATGGGAGGTGTGGCTCATAGTGCACTCATGGACTTCCTACCACTCTCCCTCTACTCATCATCATTTCTCTCTCACACACATCAGGCCATTCAATTTCTCTCCGACAGAAAGCTATAACCTCTCGCACAATGATCACTTCATCCTGCGTGTAATCAGCCTTTCCAAATAGAGCGAGGGATGGACGTAGCAAAGAGGGAGGGATGAAAGGAAGAAAGAAATTGAAGGATGATGGAAAAGAAGAGTCAAAGGGAGGGGTTGGTTACCGCATAGATTGAAAAATATTCGATTAGCGTAGGTCGGGTCGGGCACATTACAGATGCTGTAGTCGCCTCCTCCCATTTCAATTCATGATTCAGCTAAGTGGACAAAGCAACTATTTACGGTCCCTTACATAAATTGATGGCCATAAAGTTGGCCCAGCTCCACTTCATTATCCAGAACACCATTTACAGTAGCTACCACTATTTCCTCTTCAACACAGTGACAAGTAAACACATCAGACATTTTGAGAGGAACAAAGAACATCAGCATATGGTGTTAAGCTTAAAAAAAACCTCCCCTGCCTCCCTTGCTGGTTTCACACTTCCAGCAACAACTGCCTGTAACTCACACAGGTGAAATACACAGCAGATGGTGTTGATAAAAAGTAAGAACCGTGCCGGTAGTTTAACATCTCTATTCTGCTGCCATCAATTCACCGAGCAGCCGCGTTTCTCTCACAAGGTGCGACACAACAACACCAAAAACTAATTGTCCCTCATCCCCTGGCAATTATTGGGATGTAAGAAAAACTACTCAGCTGGATTGATGGGGTAATCAATGAGGACGTTACTATGGCAACAGGCTGTCAGGCTTAATTAGATATTTCTGGCTCTCTGAGTTGGATTGATCGAGGTGGTGAATGCCCCGAGATCTCAATTTGGTTGGCCAAACACTGTTGTGTTTAAACTAAGGAGCAGTGAAAGGTTGTGCAGATCGATTTAGCTTGTTGTCCTCTGTAACAACATGGACACAAGACTGAGAGTCTAAAGCCACACAAGCAGCTCTGTCAAACTATACTCCAGTCCTTTTCCCACTTGACAAAAAACTCACCAACACTTGCTAACATCTGGCTTTTGTTTTGGTGGAAAGGTTACACTCTGCATTTATTCCTGTGCTGCCACATATCATGTCTCTTTGTCCAAGAAGGATTTAATAATTGTTTTAAATACATCGCCACTTTGAAAGAGTACAGAGCCCCTAAAGGTAAAAAAAATAGAAAATAAAAAATAAAATAAAATAAAATGTTTTTAAAAAGATAAAAAGATATGTTTTCCCACCACCTATTTTTATCCACTATCCATTTTTCTACCATTAATTTCTTTCTTTTATCAATTTTTTTTTCCACCATCAAATCTTTTTTCGACCACTAGTGAAAAACTATATATATATTACAAGAGCAGACTCAGCCTCTGTCGTCACAGCAAAGACAAAAAATTCCTGAAAGTTCAAACTAAACAGGGTAATCGTCAAAACTATATTTTTAAACACAGCAAAATGTGATACAACGCATACAAATTTCAGCATTTTTTAGCAGTTTTCAACCCAGACTGGTAACTTTGAATCAAGTCATCTAGCTGGAGGATGTCTGCTTATATTGGATCAGTGTATAGCCTGAAGCAGTGGCTGTGTTCCACTGTCTGCTCTGACGTGAAATGAGGAGCAGCAGATTGTTTCTGTGTGTTTCCTTGGGCTCTGGGCACTGTGTTAGGAGAGATGGACTGGATCTGGTGTCACAAACACACTAAAATTTGCATCTTATGTGCCTATCCCAAACAACAACAACAACAAAAACAGTCAAGCTGATGACAAAGACGAAGCAAGGACCAAACTCTGTCATTTCCCCAAGAGGCAGGGTTGACACAAAATAGTTTTGCGTAAGGGGATCACACTTACCTTTAGGGCTTGGGAGCGATTAGCCAGCAGTTTCTCTATATTCCCAGCAGCCGTCGCCACCAGTTCCCTTGCATTGTTGGATTCCACGCTGAAGTGAGGTCTGTGTTTACGATATATCTGAGACAATCAGAGAAGAGCAAGGGTCAGAGATAAGCAGAACTTAAACTAAACCAACTCATATGTCATGATGTCAACTTTTAATCAATATGACGGCAGTCAGACTGAAAACATACCTGCATTAAAAAAAGATTTTTTCAGGTATTAAAGAGACAATGTAATATTGCCAAGTTGAGTACTAAATTCATGAGTTTTAAAGGTTATCAAACATCAAAACGCGTGTGGCAGGTCATGGTTAGCACTTTACACTCTAGGCCACATATGCAATTAGATGTCTTTGATAAGACCCTGCTGTGGTTGGTTTGTGTTGCAGAAAAAATTGAGCCAGATTAGAAAGTTATATCAGGTCATTCTGCACATTCAGCCCATTCTCATTCCGAATTCGTCATAATAGGGCCGTTCTGTCAGTGCTTTTGGCGTATGTGCACTACGCCAAAAGTCACCTTTTGCATGCACATGGAACACTGTCAGACAGCGTTAGTGGAGAATGTGGCCGGACAGAATTAGTCGCAGTGTTATTGTATACCAGAGGATGGCACTTGTCCTGTCCGCAAACCACAAACCCAGACTTTGATGCAGGGATTCGTTCGCTGCCCGTTTGAATGTGATAGTTTTTTCTACATATTACCATGTATCTCCTTACTCTAATCCTAACACCCTTGCTGTTGTTGCCTAAACACAACCATGTGCCTTCTTCTTCCCACCATGTGCATTTGTTGACATCACGTTAGCAGTATCTGTGAGCATAAACAAGAGACGTAAAAGAATACCTTACTCGTTATATGTCCACTGACAAAGCTGCAACATTTGACGAGTTGGGATGAGAACATATTTTGCCGGTGCCCGCTCTGCAAATCTTCATCCCCAGAATTATGATTTTAGCCATTAGTTGGCTTTATAGAGCCAAACATTTTACATAATGTTTTGAGATCAAACAAGAAGCTTGAAATTATGAGTGGCAGTTATATGTTTCACCAGCATTTAAACTGATCTTTTGTCAGGTTTTCTCAGTCTTAGGATATTTTCCATTTGCAGACTTAGTGTATCTGAGGTTGAGAATGTTACTGTGCATCAGTGGTCATCTCCTATTTTTCATCAGACCTCACTGGCCAAAGCAAAGTTGTTTAAAAAAAACAAAGCTACATGTCCACTGATTAAATTGCAATGTCAGGTTATGTAACAAGACAATTTACTGCGCAATGGAATATGCTCCAGCAAAAGATATAAGAAACACAAATGCCAAACAGCCAATTATTTAGCAGCCTAGAGGGAATTCGTTGTCCGACATTCAAACCACAGAACTCTGGCGCGTGTGTGTATTTGTCTTCATCCTCCAGGCCTCACATGGATTTTTTTACTTTAGTACAAGAGCAATATTAAAGAGTAATACTCCTAACTTTTAGATTTGTATTAACTTAACAAAGAATCCAGTATGGTAGACTGAAACTGCCCATATTATACCTTGGATTTGCGGTGTCTTATTTGATGAAAGGTAACTGCTTACATAAAATTGTGCCCACCATTAACAATATTAGAAGGTGTCCCAGTTGTAACTTACAGGATGAACTGCACAGGCAATCTGGATAATTTCTCCACATGTATTATTAACTTGCAAGCTTCATAACACTCCCTTTTAAATTCTGCATGCTGTGTACAGTACATTCTGTTTAAACAAGGGCGTCCCCAAAAGCAGTGGCTTCTGTCACAGCAACAGTTTCAGTAACACAAAATATTGCCAGATATGTTAAATTCTCATTTCTGATGCTGATGCTGACAAGTCATGGCACCACATCAAATAAAAACATATTTTGTAATGATTTCAGTGATGCTTTGAAGCCGGCTGATTATATTCTGGAAGGGAGCGGGGAGCAAAAGTGCCAGATGCATTATGTCAATCAATGTGGATCTAAAAAGCTTCTTCTCCCTTTTGTCAGATGTGGTGTTTGTGTGTGTGTGTGTGTGTGTGTGTGTGTGTGTGTGTGTGTGTGTGTGTGTGTGTGTGTGCGCAAGGACTATGGCCGTCACTGTATAGTCGTGACGCTGATCTTATCTGAGCGTGTACATTGGGCTGGCAGAATGAAATGATGCAGCGTTATGTCTAATGAGAAGATGCTATATATAGACCAGTGATGTGTCGTGACAGCTGAGGTCGTGCAAGGAGGGTTAGTGAGAGAAAGAAAAGTAATGACTTTAAGTGCAAATAAAAATTCTTGTCAATATTCAATTTCTGTAATGGGTTTATTTTAAGAAAATTAATTAAGCTAAGAAATCACTATATCCATGGTGGGGTTATTCGTTCCGTTTTTTTTATTTTTTTAACTTCTTTACTTATTTACAATGGAAGAAAAAAAAAGTAAATTTATGAGAATAAAGTCATATTACTACCAGATGAAAACCTGAAAAATTACAAGTAAAAAATTCATAATATTAGGATTTTAAAAATTCAACATTTACGAGGGAAAGAAAGAGAGAAAAAAGTTGCAATATTATGAGATTAAACTCATAATTTTATGAGAAATAAAGAAGCAGATTAAGACCAGAGAGTTGAGTAAGATCCCCTGTCCATAATTTCCACTTTTTATCTAAAATGTCAAACATTTTATCTCATAATTTTGACGATATATCCATCACTTCTGATCATTTATTCATACTTTGTCACTTTTTAAACCATATTACGTGACTCTTTGGTCTTAATCTGTGACATGAATTTAATCTCATGGTGATATGACTTCTTTCTTGTAAATTTACGAGTTTAATCTCATAATCTCTCATAATATAACAACTTTTTGCTCATGAATTCATGAGAGAAACAAAACCAGAGCGTCATGCTTACCTGTATTAGGTTCTCCATACCACTTGCTGTGTCTGTTAATGTGATTAACTCTTTTTGCATTTGGTCCACCCATTCCTTTATCCTAAAAACACACAAAAAACAACATCAATGAGATAATCAATCTTCATTTAATGGAAAGCTTCCCACTGGCCTGCACACTCTAATCAAATTTGTTACATTTCTCCATTCTCATTCACTTTAAATAAAGCCTGCGTGATGGCCTGAGCTTTACTGCTTACGATCACAATATGCTAAAAAAGCTGTTTAAATTCAGGGCAAGAAGGCATGAAATAATAATGTTTAGCCAAGTGAATACTTTGCTCTACTCCACATGAGCTGTGCATTAAAGCGAGAGCTATTCATGGTTGTCAGCATGAGTGTGTCCCATCCTCAGGGGTGAGATGCTGGTTAATGTATGCTATTGATGAGACAGAGGACAGAAATGGAGAGTGCTAGAGACTGAAAAAGCATGAGAGACACAAATGCTCATTTATTAGAGATTAGACTTTCTTTTAACCGTGCTTCACATGTGCTTCACACGAATATATGTTGTCTAATGCTCCACGTGTCACATGCAAATAAAAGTAAGTGAAGAAAACAACTTGTTAAATGCCACACGCAAGCTTTCCATCAGCTAACAGCAGGAAGACTGTGAAAATGGTTAAGCCCCTGTTTAAGTGCAATCAGCATGTTTACATATCACAGTGTTGAAAGAGCAGTACTGCATTGTGTGTCTGCATTGAGTGTGCGCTCGACTGAGATTCCTTTCCGCAAATGAACCCTTTGAGACCTGGATCTGCATCAGTTTTCTTGGACAGTTTACAGACACCTTTTACAAGTATTTAAACCTAAAATGTGAACAAGGTGGTTTGATTTATTTCAAAAACAAGGGAAAACATGCGGTCTGCAACTGCTAAGGGTGACAAGACAATTACCTAAAAATCAGCTACAAAAAAATAGAGCTAAAGAGAGAATCATCAGGAAAAAAATGAAGAAAACTGAATTTATAATTTCATGATTGTATATTTAAAATGCTTACCATCACATCAGTACAACCAATGGTATTCTATGACCCCTATGTGAGTGTCTGCATGTGTCCAGTAACATATCTAAACAGTAATTAGAAGTATGTCTAAACTGTACAAATCAAGTTTATGCCCTGTTACTTATCCATGGGCACTGTAAGGACACCAGTTCCCTATATGGAATCCCTGACATTCAGATCAGTTCAGGTTATGTTTGTGAGTGGGCAAGAGTGTAAATGATGCTTATGTGAAACCATATCCAACCAGTCACTGTCAAAACACCAATGAATCTCTTTACTTGGCAGGAGGGAGGTGACCCAACATGCACTGTACAGTCACTGAATTTAGGTTGCAATAAACTTATTTCAGAGAGGTGTCCTCATCGTGCATTATTTTTGCTTGACAATTTAGAAAATACACTTAAATGTATGTATTTGATTGCTCAGAGTTACATGAAGGGATTGATATCTGTACATGAAGCTAAAGCCAAGAGCCGGTTGCCTCAGCTTATCAAGAACAGTGGAAATGGTGGAGACAGCTAGCCTGGCTCTGTCACACGCTGACACATCTGCCGACCAGCACTTCTAAAGCTCACTAATTAACACGATAACTTCTGTTTGTCTGGGAATTTTTTTGGGAATCTTTAAGGTTTTGGCCAAAAACATGTTTGTGATGTCACAGTAACCTTGATCTTTGACTTTCAACCACCACATATAAATCAGTTCATTCTCCTGTCCAAGTAGGCATTTGTACCAAATTTGAGGAAACTCCTTCAATGCCAGCTTCAGATTTGCATTCAAGAATGACACAAGGTCATGGGGGGCTTGACCTTTGACTACCAGTCAGTTCCTTGTTCAGTTCAAGTAAACGTTTGTGCCAAATTTGAAATTTTCCTTCAAAAGTGATCTTGTGATATCACATTCACGACTATGAGACAAATACAGGGTCGCATTGACCTTTGACCACCAAAATCTTACCAGTTAATCATAGAGTCCAAGTGGATGTTTGTGCCACATTTAAAGAAATTACCCCAAAGTGCTCTTGAGATGAAGCAATCATGAGAATGGGATGGAAAGACAGATATACCGACAACCACAGCTATTGCTGGTGCAGAGGCATAAAAATGTCACATTGTGGTTTAATAGAGGGTGAACGCACCAAAATGTGTCCTTTTTACTTGCTCTTTCCAATTTCACGATAACAGATAACAGCCCCTCTCACTCTCAGAAAGAAAGTGAATAAGCATATTTCCCAAAATGTCAATTTGTTCCTTTAAACGAAGCTGAAAAATTATTAAAATCTAAAGTATTTTTTCAGTTCAAGAACTTTTATAAGGCGCAAAAGACGAACTGTTTCTGCAAAATCAGTGTCCACAGGTAATAAAATGCCTATTGCAACTACAATAAGCCTACTTTTGTCAACCTTTTGCTGCTCAGCTGCAAATAACAGTTGAAGACAATATACTGTAGAGGTATAAACCCTCCCCCGGCTCCTTTACAGCAGCCACTAAAAAATACATGACATAATCCATAAAGAAAATGACCCTTTCTCCCCCACAGTGTGAATTAACCTCTTCACCTTCCAGACTGTTGAGAGGCCTTTGACACATGAACCCTGTTTGTGTTATCTTATTTAAAAAATACAGTGTAACATGAGCAGGGTTAGCTCACGCTGCAGACATGTAGCATAGCTGCCACGTAGTATATTTAGCCTTCTGAGAGACAGCTGCTTGTGGCTGAGGGCAGATATAGGATGTGCGTCCTGTCAGCACATAGCTCTTTTAACTCCCCCATCACAATCATTTCCACATGTATCCATAAACACAAGTATATGGAAAAATAAAACAATATAATTTCCTACAAATGACTTTAAAGTGGATTTTCATTGATAATAGCTATGTCTGCTGATTACTGTACACATGACCAGCTCCAGGGTTGAGATAAGGTCCACTGGCCATAGTGAACAGGTGTGTTTTAGGGCTGTTATGCATGTGACTTTTTCAAATAAGCCCACTTGGCCTAAAGCAAGGAGGGTGGGCCATTACAACAGGTGTCTAATGTGAAAACAGTGAGCGTGTGTAGGTGTAAAGTTATGCTTCATCAAAGGAGAGATGTTCAATGCCAAATTCCATTAATTATTCATTAATTTAATGTCATATTTATGAAATTCTTTGAGCATGCTGCAGCATATTCTCATCACACTGTAATTGTGAGGCATTTATTGTTGCAGAACACACATGGATGGATTACTGAACGGGCCTACCAGGCTCGAGCCAAGGAGGCTAAAGTGTCAGGTCCCTCCCTGGCAAAATTAACATGTACAGACTTGGAAGAGACTGAAAATGTCCACAAAAAGACCACAAAGAGATGCAAACCCACTACAAAGAGATGCAAAATGACTAATAAGAGACACAAAACAACCAAAGGAGACACAAAAACAGCTAAAATATGCAACAACAAAAAAATCTATATAGGGCAAAATTTCCCAAAAGCGACACAAAACAACCACAGAGAGACACAAAACAACCACAAGGAGAGCAAAAATGACAATAAAGCGACATGAAACAAAAAAGGCACAAAATAATTACCTCTAAGACACACAAAACAACCACAGGGAGACACATAATTTCTTAGATACACAAAATTACCTCAAAGATACACAACATAACTACAATGAGTCAAAACAATGACTAAGAGACACACTGACCGAGAGGAGACTTAAAATGTCCACAAAGAGACACAAAAAGACCTGAAAGAGATGCAAAGGAACTGCAAAGACACACAAAAGAATCTCCAGGTCACACAAAATGACTAGAAAGCAACAAAAATAACCAAAACTGACACAATATTTCTTCAAAGATACACAAAATTACATAAATAAGCCACAAAATGACGATGAATGAATATAAATGAAGATACACATCACCTTTTACCTAAAGGAGACACAATACAACAACAAAGAGGTGCAAAACAACCACAAAAAGACATAAAGACCAAAAAACACAAAATGACTTCAAAAGATACACAAAATGACCTCAAAGAGACACTACAGAAAGACATGATTCAACCAAATGGAGACATAAATTAAAAGAGAGACAAAACCACCACAAAGTCTGTGTATCTATGTAGGAGAAGTGGTGGGGGCCCCTGCATACTTTTGCCCAGGGGCCCATTGTCTCATAATCTGCCCATGACAACACACATCTCAAGTTGCTCATCCTTTGAATAATATTGATCCAATACTGATTTTTTTCTGGTCCAGATATCAGTGATGATGCCATGTCCCCCCACATACCACATATAACATCATAAGTCGCTATTCTTGAGACATGTGACTACAAATACAGAAATGAACCTCCCAACTAGGCCCAACATTGCAATTTTACAATTTTACCCTAAACCCCCCACCCCCATATTTGGGCTTTACAGGACTAAGCTGGACTTCTAGATATGGGCAGCTCGAGTCATGAGCTATCTGACATTTATCCTGTGTTTATTAGCTTCTTTTCACAACTCTTATAAGCAGAGGACAGTTACAAAAACTCCTGATCCGGGGAAAGTACCTTTACTAAACCAGTTACGATCTAAACTGATTGGTTCCATTACTTGTTTGCAGCAGCTTGGAGGTTTTAACATGAGGTCAGCTTGTAATATAATAAAAATCAGTGCTAATGGCTTATACTACTTAGTTTGTGCTACAATTTTGAAATCTCACTGATCTTGGATTAATAAACTCTTCTGGGTAAAAACAGAAAGGCAAAGCAGTGCTCTGATTAGCGACTTCCACAAACAACCACCTTCCCCTTCCTCCAGTTAGAGCAAACATTCCCTGCAGGATGTGCAGCTTTCACATAAGTGAAGACAGAGTTTACTGTATGTCTTTTTTATACATAGAGGCAGACTAAGGAAATGTCTTTTAATGAAGAAAAGTGGAAAAAAATACAATGAGAGAATGGAAACTTAGAGCAGGACATGGAAAAATGAGATAGCACCATTATTCCCTCCCATGCTCAGCTCTTATTCGGTCCCCCCTCTCATGCTCTCCCTCCTGAGGGGAAATTGGTTAGGGGGAAAGGAAGGAAGCCTCCAAAATGGCTGGTGAGCCATGTAGAGCCACTTGGTGATCCAGCGGTCACAGACTGCAGGGCTGGAGCCATGTGAAACTCAGCCAAGTGTAAGACCTGCTGGCATCGCAAGCCTCTTTTCTCTCACACTTGTCTCATTGAGTCATTACAATCACCCACTTATGGAGCAGACTGTTTTTCTAACAGGCAATTGTTAAAGACCCTCGCTTTTGTTCTTTTTGCCAGTTGTGGTCACTAAGTTGTTCACTACATATTAAGAATGCAGTGCAGACCAGCCGACTACGAGCCTAATACAACATCTGGTGTTGAGTGATTTGGTCACTACTTTCTAATACGTAAAACAACTGTGAAAAGGTGCAAAAGTCCAGTGCACATTAGATTAATTCAGCAATTTTAACCAATAAAACATTGCAATCAGCAAGACCACAATGTGTTGCTCTGGACAGACAATGGAGTTATGAGTAAGGTTGAGCACCAAAAGCCTGTGCAGATTTATACAACCGGCACCTACTGGACCGCATCAGAACAAAGACTTCGGTGCCTCTTCTTAGTGGCAGATGTATGAGTGGAGAGACAAAGATGCACTGCAAGCAAGACAGATAGAGGGAGCGTGTGTCTGTGCGCTGGTGACAGTGAGGCTTCAGCAGCCGGATCAGAGTATGAAGTCAATTGTAGCAGATCCCAAATCAAAATGTATTTTGTTGTTAGTAGCCCTGTACCTCTTATTTTCTGTTAAATGATTGTAGCTGGGTTCCTTTTTTCCTTTTTTTTTTAATTTATAAGGTAATCTGCTAATAATGCTTTGTATTTATCCATATTTATATATTCAAGTATACTTTAAACTATTAAGTAGAGTGTAACAATTTTAAGTTTGTATTAGCCTTTGCAATGAAAATTAATGCTGCTCTTCAGCGGCTTTAACAGTTTTTAACAGTTTTTTTTTTTTTTAAAGTATCGGTTCAGGCAATGTTTAGGCACTTGTAAGTTTAAAAGCGATTACTAAGCGGGGAAGGTTTAAAGGTCCTGACACACCAACGTCAGGGCTTTCGTGAGTGTCTGCCCCCCTAGTTTCTGTGGTATGTGGCGTTTTTGTTGGCATTTGTCATCTTTTTTTGGGCAATTCAGCATTTTGAGTCAGCGTTAAAAACAGCAGAGCCTGTCAGTGAGAGAAATCACTCTAACTGGCAGTTCATCTCAGTACACGAGAAGAGAAACGGAAGTGAGGAAAGCAAACAAATGCCTTAAGTCAAAAGGATGTAAAACCATAGTCGTTAAATAAGATTACTTTTTAGCCATTGAGCTCTTTGTGTTATCGTTTACTAGTGCACAGTAAATATGCTTTGGATTCTCATTATTCGGCTGTGTTGTTTATTTGCTAACTGGCTAAATAGCATCTTGAATCCATCCTGTTGATCTTCTGCTTTTCCCTTTCCCAGCTCATACTTGTGAGAATTGAGATGAGGAGCACTAAAACCTGCCCACCTCAGCGAGTTGCTTACGATAGTGAAATGTGACTGAAGGTGCATGCAGCACAGATCATCGTGGGTTCATTGACTTCGGAGAGTTGTAGACGCACTTGGTTGGAGTTTAGATGAACAGATCGTCTGATACGAGGGCTCCAAACGCTGAAAAGATGACATTAAAATTTCATCAAGTTCTTTCCATGTCCTCAATTGCAGGCACAAATGTGCCAGTGAGTTAAATGGTGTGAAATTAGATGATGTGCTGCTGAGCGGAGTCAATATTACTACAGATAGTGCCACACCACATCTCTGCAGACCAATTTAGGAAAACAAGACAAAACACAGTCTACATGGTAGAGAGTATGTGAGACTTTTAGTGCTCAGTTAGCTCATTCCTCAACAAGACTGGTGAGCATTTGTCTTTATTTGTGCGACCCACCCATGAGTGGCTGATAGGTAGCCAAATGTAGCCCCTCTCTCTTTCCCTCCATTCCTTTAATGACAGGAAGGGAAGCTGCCTCTGTTAGGACAGCTGTCACGTGTGAGTATGTCAACGTCTGTATGTAACCAGAGCGGTGGGTCTTTCAGAGGGCAGTGGGGGGGGTTTCTCCAGGGTCAAAGGTCACCAGGGCAGGTGCAGCTCTTAATGTAATGAAGTGGGCGTGACCCTTTGTGCATGTGTGTTATACAACCCACCATTCACAGTGATGGACCAGTGCCTGTCAAAACACTGGATAGCAATTTAGACTATGAACAAGTAGCAGAGACTCAAACATTAAAGTTTAAACCTGCACTGATCAATATTTTTACATCAATGGGCCAAAGGACAGCATCAGCATCTTTTAGCAAATAGTTCTGGTTTTACAGTTGTTAACTTTATTGTTGTGGTTTAAGCCGAGTCTACGCATACACAAGTATATTTGAAAATATAGCTTTTTCTATGTGTTTTTCGCTTTTCATTCATACTTCGTTTTTGGGGTGTCTTTAGCAACTTTTTTCAGGCTTCTGTTTTCTGTTGTCTTTGTCTTCTTCATCCTTATCTTCTTCTGCTTCTTCTTTGTCATCTCATTCTTTGTGTTCCTCCTCGTCATCTTCTTGGTCTTCATCCTCATGTTTTTCATCATCTTCTTCTTTGGAATCCACCCTCTAAAGTGCAGGCTTTTTAAAAGAGTGTTTAGGAAACAATGACGTAATGTCCTCAACGTTTTCAATTTCAGGCCATCACTATCATCACATTGTAATGACAAGTAGCACTAGGGTAGTGTAAATGATACACAAACAAATCATTGTCTCAATCAAAAATTAATGAGTTGAATTACACAGAAAACGATGTGTATCAAACAAGTCTGAGCATAAAGTACTACCCGTATAAAAGATTTATTCAGCATTATTTGCCCCCTTAGAAAGGTTAAAGAAAAACTTCCAAGGAACACCCTGAGTCACCATTAGAAGATAAACAAATGCCAGTTAGAAGCTGACTGTCCAATCCAAGGGGTGAACACAGGGAAGTGGAGACGGTCCCAGAATAGAGAGCATGACTCAGCATTAAAGCTTTTGCTGCCTTACCTCTGACTACATTTACCCCTCCACTTGAGCTGTGTGTGACTGTTACTACACTTTAAAACCACAGCCTCTAGCCTTGAGCTGTTGTGCAGCTGTTTAGTACACTTTTAGCGGAGTTCATACACTTACACAACGATAAAGCTCAGAAAGTGAATATGCCTCAACACTTAGAAACTATAAATATCACAGTCTCTTGGGTCCCGTTTATCAGAAAACCATTTAAATAAAGGGGTAATTGAAGATTATAAAAGAAAGAGCAGCTACAGCTCACATTTTGGATTGCATTATTCAAAGGATAATTCTGTTTAAAGACAATGCAGGTCTTGTCTTCATTATTGTGCCTATCATGAGCATTTCATCGGAAAAAGGCAGACAGTATGAGGGACAGTCCAGCACGGGTATGATTTTCAACACACCCTAACCCTAATCCTAACCCACACCAGCACTGCAACGTGCAATACCGCACCTGCCCCACTGCCAGCACATATGACCACTTAGCTCCACAACCCTATAAAAGATCCACAACCTGACAGGACACCACGAATCCTCTAGTACCCATGCATTGTTAAAATAATTCAGTTAGGCAGCATGTTAAATGATCATTCATTTTGGGCCACTTCATATGTATGTAAATGAAAGATTATACATTTTAAAACAAAATTTAGACAATACAATTTGTGTGAAGACCCAGGCCTAAATTGGTGGAAAAGCGGTATAGGAAACACAAGCAGTCGAACAATCAGGCAGATTTAAAAAATACCAACTATTTCAGAAAAGAGACAAAAACACAGCGATTACAAGATTGTACTTTTAGTCTCAACCTTTTTAAGCAACCTGGTTCAGGAGTCCTTAAAGAACTTGGAAAAATCAGAAATGCAAACATCTGATATCATGACAACTGAAAAAAAAGCTCCAAAAAGGCTACTCTATGGAGCTTGTGGTGAGAGACTTTTACCTAAACTGTCTGTCCAGAGCATTTATTACAGTTTACAGACTGACTTCCTAAACTTTGGATTTTTTCACAACCTGTCTGATCTTCTGGCTGCTTGTTTCTCACCCACATAAATGTCATCATGTTTGTACCATTAATAACTGAGGTGAGTTTAATGTCATCACTGATAGAAATGACAGCTCAAACTATGAAAACAAGACCAAAGTTGTGATAAAGTGCTGACCTCAAACTGTCCTTGACTAATACTTCATTTCTACTTTTACCTACATTCAAGGTTTAGATAAAAAGGCTCACAGTTGGGATGTTACAAAGAATTTGAAACTACTTCACAATACGGATCCCAGATGGAGTTCATGGAGAAAAGATTGGGAAGATTTTACCTTAAAGCTTTTTCTGCGGAGTCCTGTCTTTACTTTCAAACTTACTTCTGTGTTCTTTCTAGAAAGAAAGTGGCAAGGGAACTTTAAATAAATACCCTACAGACTGTATGCTTTGGGCTGTCAAAGTATCGGAACAGTTTGTCATGAAACACTTCTTCACGTCTCGCTGGTTAGCGGGCGGTAGCTGCTTCAAGTCCTCTCATCACGATGGAAACTCATGGTATTAATAGTCTAATGTCGTGCTGCATGCATGCCATACCCTTGATCAACTGGGGAAGCGAAAGGATAACACCTGGGGAGAAGCACACATTTCTTTCACTGCAACAACCTTATATTGTCATTCAGCAGCGGCGGTGTTCACGTGAGCTCATGTTATTCTATAGCTTCATAGCAAACATGTTTATTTTCAGTATCCTTCCGTTTTTACTAAGGTATAAACTTGACACCGTGTAAACACCCCAAGCCGAGTGAAGGTCCAGAAAATTGATCCTGCAACGTTGGACGCTACATCATTCTAACAGAAACACCACAAAGTCAGCCTCACGTCTGCTCCGAGGCCCGGCACGCCTGTGCGCTGCGAGAATCAAGGGCTCAATATCCAATCTCGGAGTTTCCACTCCAGCGCCCTCTCATCTTGTAAACATCCTCATGTTTTTATACTCAGAACCCATTCTGCAAATCCACATTTGATCTCTTAATACGACCGAAACCGTCACGAAGGAAGCAGCATCCGACAGCAAACACTCTTTACTTTAGTTTTTCCCCTCCTCCCTGCTCATCATGTTGTGAAGTCATGGTTTCCAGCACTGTGAGACAGCTTGAAACCTTAAATCCTCCTCTGATAGTAGTAATTTGGGCTTCTAATCTGTTCTTAGAGAGAGACAAGGCTGACACCATTACAGGAAGCAGGGGGGATGCAAAAAAAAGAAAGAAAGAAAGATGGAAGTGTGGATGTAATTGAGCCACTGGGGGGACAGCTCTGACTATGAAGCAAGGCATCTAATAAGCAGCCAGCCTGACAGAGCTTTGTGGAAGACAAACAGTCACTTTCTACTTTCTACCCCTGTTTTCTTTCTGCCTTTCCCTCCTTTCTTTATCTTATCCTTCTGGTGTAAATTCACCACCTATTGTTTAGTTTGTCCTCCTTCTCCTTGCTGGGGACTGCCCATTGTTCCGACAGCCCAAAATTCCAAGACCTGTTAGTCCCAAAAATGTCCCATTGGATTGAAAGCCTATTTCTCCAACGGCCCGTTATCCACAAATGCCCATCACCCTGAAGTGCCATTTCTCTGAAAATACACACTCCCTGTAGTTAGATAACCCAATCACCAGGAAAAAAGGTTTGCATTGTACAATTCTGCAAAACACTAATACCTTACATTTGTACATATTTGGATGTGGATACGTTGAAACTTTCTTAACAATGCTGTGGTAAATGTGTGGTTAGATTTTGTTGTGGTTGCAAGAATGGATCAGTGAAAAACATCCAAGATTGGTGGCTAAATTCCACTACAAAATGCTGCGAAGTGTCGAGAAAAACACTGAGAATTGGTGACTGAAACACTGCTGGGAAACGCAGCAAAGGATCTGTAAAACACCTTTAATTGGTGGCTCAAATACTTGGCGATCACCTCCGGACTGGTTGCTTAAACACTGCTAGGAAATGACGGGAAGAGTTGGCAAAAACAGCCGAGGTCAGTGACTCAACCATGATCAAAAATAAGAACATTTATATTCTTAACATTGTAAAGGGTCACCATTAACTCCTGGAATCGATGGCTCAAAAATTGTCAAGAAACCATATGGAAGGTTGGAAAACTTTCCCAGGATATGGTGGTTTAAATGCCGCTGGGTAGCTGAAGGTAACTGCAAGGAGTTTGTATATTTGGAGAAGCTGGATTCTGGAGCAATGGGACAACACCTCATTGCTTGATTGCTTCTTTGCATGTCAATTCTTTGCTTTTTATTCTCTCATTCCTTCCAGTTCTCTGTCTCCACTATCTTTCTGCTGTTGTGTATAATGTTATAAATCTACAAGCTAAAAGCTCACATTCTAATCTCATAAACTTGTCATAATTAATTGCTTTATTTGCTACCTAATACATATTTTCTCTCTCGGTGAACTCATAATGCTATAAATGTCTTTGCTTTGTCCTCCTCCTCTCTTCCTTCTCTCCCATGTATCATTGCAGAGCACGAAGGAGACAAGCAATGATATCTTCTCCTTTATTGAGGTCAATAACACCATAATTGCAGGCTTTGTAAATGTCTCTCGGCCTCATTAGCTTCTATGGCAAGACGTTATTGATATTTCTGCCTCACTTCTACCATTTTCCTCTTAGCAAGTCAGTCAGAGCCTTTTACTGTGGCCCCCTGCCTAGATCTGAAGAGCAGGGTTTAAGTGAAGCCTTGACAACAGTAGTTTTTTATCGAGCACTTGTGTAAGGGTGTATAACAGCTGTGGAAGAGCTGACAAGACATTGTATGAGATCATTACCAAATGATGGGGTGGTGCTGGTGGGCAATCATGCACTGACAGAGCAGGTGTGGATTACAGAAAGCTGACTGCAATGGGATTAATTTATCAGGTGAAATTCCAGTAAAAAAAATAAACAGCTTTTTATTGACTTGTTTCAAAGCTGAACCACACACATTTGCTATATTTAACACAAGAAGCCAGACTAAAATGGCTTTTATCAATTTCAGTGGCTGTTACTGAATTGAAGTCTCAGTTAACCACCACACTTAGTAACGCAAATTTTGGAGTTAATTAGCTTTATTGTGGGTGCTAGTTATGCATGGGCTGTGGGTTGACCAGCGGGTTGGGCGCTTCTTGTTAGAAAATATTCCGGGTTTCAGGCTGGGTGGGTCACAAAGCAGTGTCCTGATTAAGCTGTTGTAATTTACAGAAACACTATACAATAATCCATCTTACATTTTGGATCCACCTCTCTCCATTTCTGTCTTTCATACAACAAGCACCTTTCTCATCAGCGCTGCTGCGCTCAGGCTTTCGTATTTGGCTTTTCACCAGCAAAATCTGTTAAGGTTTAAACATATTTATATCTCTGCGGTCGTAACTTGTTTTAATATGTTTCCCTTGGCAAATGTTTATGCCCGACACCATGTCACTACAGTACGTATCCTCCTGTCCACAGCGAATCCATTAAATATTCACTTCTGTCATGCAAACAAACCACATTGTACCTGTCGGCCATGTGCTCATGTAAACAAACCTCAGAGGTTATCAGCTGTGCGCTTGAGATCACTGAATTAACCTAAGTGCTTACTGCCTTTCTGTCCTTTGTACTTAAAGCAGAAAACACATTTATTGTGACATTTACTGGAAATGGCACACAGTATAGCAACAGCAAGGAGTTTATTACCAGAAACTTTAGGCTCCGGTTTGCTGGTTTGTGCTTCATTTCAGATAGTGGATTAAATATGTGTACAGGTCTGGTGAGGCGGGTTGGCTCTCATAGCGAGCCGGGCTGGGTCAGGTTTTAAAAAACTCTGACCCACGCATCACTAGTGGATGCCCTAGTAGCCCATCAGGTAGACACACCTGCCCCTTTCACTAACAGAGCAGAAAATGCCTAAACTAGAATCACCACCTCTTGGTTGTAGACCTCCGCTATGGTAATGGACAACAAAAGAAATATCTACAATTATTAATTTACATACGTAATTGTAATAATAATTATAATACATTTTCCCTGAGCTTTTTCTTTTGTCCCCTAGATATTTTCCCTATAGCTTTTTAAAAATAGTTTTTAAAGTAGCACAAGAAAAGTGATGTTGCTCCAGTTTTAAAAGGGTTAGCAATAGTTTCCACTCCACGAAATGTCTACTAACAAACTCAAACCAGGCCATTTGGTTATCTACAGTCTGTCCACAGGCAACATGAGACTGCCACAAAGAGCCGGGGGTCTGACTCTTTCCCTACCCTTGCCCATGTTTGACCTCACACTCTGGACCACGGCTAGCTGGGACTCACTCGCTGCCCCCCTAGCACCAAGTCTGCCTTGTCCACACCCTCCATGTCAAAAGGCATATACGTCCTGACAGAACTAACAGCTCCCATTGTATCACCTCTCCCAGCAGGTGTCTGGACACATTAAATCAGAGGCAGAGGAATTGTTGTGACACCTGCAAGTGTTTGTCATTGCTGCAGAGCAATCGCACCTGCTGGTGAGATTCCAGCACAATATACTAATGAACAACAACAGCGACTAATTGGTTTACACTGTCTGCATGCATGCATGAATATGGGTCAAAAAAGCTTGTTAAGATGCATGGCACTCCACATAGAATAAAAGATTTGATTTGCACAACATGACTAAAATTATTACAGAAAATGTAATCTTTTTATTAAAGCTTATTTTTTTCTCCTCTTGCTCATGCTTGCCCCTCCAGCCGTCTTTCTCTCTGCTACATGTCATTTTGTACTCCGCTCAAATGACTAAACCTCCACATCCCTGTCACCTTCACAGTTTCTGAGCAAACTCTTGACCCATCCATCCATACATCAACCCTACCCTCTTGCCTCACTACACGCACACACAGTTCACGGATGATGGGTATAAATAGAGAGATTAGAGAGCCCCCCCTGGCCAAAATGTCCAATTAACGTCAATCTAGACGCCTACGCAAGCAGACTACTGTTAGTGCTGTACTGAGTACTAGTTTCCCTGATGGCACCCTGTCCAGTGTAGTGTAGTAGTGTAGTGTAGTCTGGCGATAACAGCTCTTATGCGCCAATATGACTCCATTAAGGGGCTCAAGAGAAACCATCACAGGCCATCATGGGTCCACTTTTCTCTGCGTCTCCCTCACAAAATATTACACATCAAATGGGCCTGTAGAGTCTCACTGGAGATATTTCAAACACTTACCGCCTCTACTGTGATTAACACAAGTTAATATTAAGCCCTTTACCACATTTCTAGTTATAATTTTTATTTTAGAATTAGCTAATGGACACTCTTGAACTATTACTACTGGGTATTTGCCACACACTGAGCTTTGTGTGCAGAATAATCATTTTTTTCCCTGGAAATATTAATTAATATATTACTTTAAAGAAAATGGATTAAAAAGAAAGCTTTTGAAACATTGTGGGAAATATACTTATTCCCCTTTTTGCTGAGAAGTGAATGAAAAGATTGATACCAGTCTCATTTCATACGCTAAACATAAAGCTAGAGACAGAAGATGGTTAGCTTAGCATAAAACACCAGAAACAGGAGTAAAAAGCTAGCCTGGCTCTGTTTACACTTCAACCATAGGCTGTGTGTAAAAACAAGCCTCTAGCTGTTAGTAAACTCTACAAAAGAACAACATGTCACTTTTACACAACATTTACACATCTCAATCTGCTGTTTTTGAGAAAGCTAATTATATTTTACCTGAAGACAGAGCCAGTCTAGCTGTTTCCTTCTTGATTTAATGGTAAGCTAAGCTAAGCTAACTGTCTGTAGGCTGACAACATAATTAGCATGGATATTGATAGTTGACGTATAAAGCTTGAGTGGTAAGCTACAGAAAAAATGCACATTTTTTCAATAGGACAAATGTTTGTCGTGGTTGTCAGGTGGGCTATGCCTTGCTTTTAGCTTAAAGGGACAGTTTACCCGAAAATGAAAAATAATTATTTTTCCTCTTACCTGTAGTTGTCAGTCTAGAGTGTTTTGGTGTGAATTGAATGTTTGAGGTATCGGTCATGGAGATGTCTGCCTCCTCTTCAACATAATGGAACTAGTTTGACCGAACTACACTTGCCGACTGTATCACTGCACAGACGAAAGCGGGTGTCTCCTCATGAACAAGAAGCTTGTGATCGTGACAGCACGAGATGTAAACATTAATGGCGCCCTGCTCGGCTGAGCTGTAGTGTGAGCTAGCTCTGGGGTGCTAGGTGAGCTAATAGCAGATACATGCTTCCTTCTGCACAGTGATATGGTTGGTGGGTGCAGTTCAGTAGAAAAAAAAATAGTTCCTACATGAAACTGCTCACAACAAGGTCTGAGGATTTTTTGGTGCTTTAAGGACAACAAGCTGATCTAGTTCCATTTTATTTTAGAGACAGCAGACAACTCTATGGCAGATATCTCCAACACTCACAACTCACAAAAAAAAATCTAGATTAATCAACAGGACTACAGGTAGTAGGAAAAATAAGTATTTATGATTTGGGGGTGAACTGTCTCTTTAACAATGCATTGCTAATATATTCAACAAGATATGGAAAAGTCTTTATGAGCCACAAAAATGGCATTATTTTTTTGAAATATGTGATGAAGAACTTAAAAGACAGAAAGAACTAACTCAAAAACTTGCCATGAGAACTGCAAGATGAGCCACAGGGTTCGATGCTGAAATTTCAGTCAAACACACCTTTCTCTGCTCCTCTCCTACGTGCTATTCTATATCTTGTTCTGTTTCACCTCTCTGTGTTTGTTGAACACTGTTTACTGATTATTGATTAGTTTGGTAGGCCTGTTCTTGATGTCCCTTGAGACATATAAAAGGCTTTAAATAAATAAACAATGAAGTATGGAAGCAGTGACACCTGATGTACAACGCAGCTTAAAAACTACACTCCCCATGCTTTACATTACGTTATACAGATGTGCTTCCTGTACGGGACCGGGCTCCTGACCAAACAGCTGTTAGCTATTCCAAAGGTTGCCTGGGCAACGCTGCAATGGAAAATTCTTGGGAATTTCCATGTGGCAGAGGATTGTGTGGAAGTCATACAGCGCTAGGGTCGCTTCGTTACTCCTAAATTTTCACATACAGTGCAGAGGGGGGGCACGACTATATGTGTCAAGAACGAAAAGGTTAAACCAGACACTAAAGCAACACTCAGAGGCCATACATAAACAAAGGGTTCACAAAATATCAGCGTGGGAGCAGGGGGACGATTTATGGGAAGTCAATGCCACTCTAAACCCCTCTGTCCTGTATCTTTACCACGACTGAGTCGGGACACGCAATGCCCCTTTCCCAAAGACAGAGGCTTGTCTAAATATAGCTAGGGTTCACGTGTATCCAAAGGGGAGTGAGTGGGAGACAAAGAAAGAGATAAAGAGTGAAAATGAGCAGGGACAAAATTTTGGAAAAGAAACTGCGAGAGAAGCTAAAAGGAAGAAAACAAACTGAGAGTAGAGAGCAAACCCATGGGCATTGTCCATGGGCACAGATCTCGCACCCTTGTATGTAGGTTTGTAACAGATATAGCCCGCCAGCTGCTTGGCTCCAGGCAAGAGCATGCCTCCTGAAATATACCTGCTAGCACTGACTCTCCTGTGGCTGAGAGGTGCAAATCAGAGCCAAGGAAACCCTAGACAAGCCCGAGCTGATCATTTCCATCTGCTCATTACATTTGAATTATGCTCCTCAAACCTCTCCGTATTATCAGTGTCATAATCCCAAGTTAGATTTGACACCGGAATCAAAATCGGAGGTAAATCTTATTTATCAACTGTTTTCTTTTTCTTCATCATTGAGTATATTAGTTGAGATATTTTAAATCTCTCTCCTGAAGCAAGACACAAGATCAAGGCTCTCTGATTCAATCGAAGCAGAATGCCTGCAGCTTTCTCCATTGACACAAATAAAACAGAGTTTGTAAAATTATTAAAAAAGACCGATTTGTTGAATGCTGTGACTGTAGCCGGCGTGATTTTCCAGGGATATAGGCACATTTTCTGGTTCAAATCCTCTGGCGCCACAATGACGCATTAACAAGTTCTCTTTGCTGCAGGGCAACTTTTAAATCACAACTGCACTATTTGTCTGATAGTAGCATTGCAGATTAAATTATGATGATATTTATCTACATATTTCTATATTTTTTTTTATTGGAATATATCCAATTTTATAAGCAAACTGTTCAGTAGCAGTGCATCCAAGCATCTGGGATCCACAGGAAGTTTGGCCATGAAATAAGATGCATATGGCTGGCTGGCCTCAAGTGGGAACTGAGCCATATTCATTACAGGCCTCTGTCAGTGTCGGGCTGCTGGGATGTAACAAGTGTCAAGACTGAAATGAAGACATAATGCATGAAAGTAAACAACCATCAAAGAAATGACACCTAATTCATGAAATCAGGATGGTATCTCTATCTTAAAAGCAGTTTTTCTCACTTGTTTTGAAAAACGTATAGACACGTCACTATTTCTTTGATACCATGTGGTTAAAATGTCACAATTTTCATTAATCAAACATCAAAAGTACCATAGTTATTTTAAAAAAAATGCAGATCTATGATCAAATTTTCAACCCAAAACTCCAAAACCAACTGTTCTTCAATCTATGGCTGTCCAAGGTATGCCCTCCAGCAATGAAGCAACGGAGGACTTGAGTAACATTTTCTGTACCAAATACGAGAAAATTTCCTATTTTGTGTGCCTATAACTTTTTTAGCTGTGATATCAAGAGTAAGTATAATTTTTTAATGCAAGTTTTATATCAAGGATTGAATATATCTGGTATCTGGTAACCCTACCTGGCATAATGACTGGAAATGGCATTGTCAACAGGAAATAACATCCACTAACCAGCACCTATAAATCTCGCTAATTAACACAGAACATCTAGTTTGTTGAATCTGTACAAAAGCTGGTTGCAAAAAAAGCCCAAAGTGTAAAAATGACAATTTGTGGCTTTATGGGGTTCTATGCCAGGCATAAAGTCTTGTCGTTACTGTGAAGCTGTCAGGCAACCAGTGGGGACTCCAACAAGTCATCGCAGAAATCCATTTTTACACACTGGTTTTTTACAGGAAATAAGAATCCTGAATGTCAAACTATTCATTTAAAGTGTTGGTTTAGTAAAATGAGAGATATCTTTCTGTACACCATATATATTTTGGAAAATACTTGAAAACATGTATGTACATGTAACATGATTTAACAGTTTTAACCATTTTTGTTTTCAGGATTTTTAAGGCAAGTGGAATTTAAGCAAATCTGTTTTACAAAAACCAATACTGAAGGTAATTCAGTATTGTATCCAGTATTCATATCCAATTATTTGGGACTTTTTCAATGCAATGTCAGAAAAAAAATATAAATAAAAATTCCACCTCTGATTTCTACACATTTCTTTAAGTCTTTTCAAAAGAATGATTTAAGACATTTTACTGCCAATTAGGCTTTATTTTTAGATTAATTAATTCAATACCTTTTAAAACTTTTTAAGGACCTGCAGGAAACTTGTACTAAGTCTGTCACTGTGTGGCGGCTCATTCTTATGGCTCAGGTGTGTGTGCTTTGTGCTTCTTCATTAGCTGCTAACGAGTCTGTCGCTTCACAGTGGCTCATTCTTTGTTTCAGCTCTTTCAGTGGACTCGCCTCCAGCATCTCAAAGGAAAGAAACCTAATGTATACACTTGGGAATATTTTTAATCATTTAAAGTTTGTGTTTAGTGACATATTTTTCTGTGGTGTGACAATCTCATAAAATTTATTTTTGCTTTATCAGAAAGTTCACTGACAGCTGTCTGTATCTTGTCTGGACCTTGTGTGATCAGAATTCACACCTCAGAAACATACTGAATCTTGGTACATACAGTATGTATCTGTACACACACCCAGCTCAAAACTGCCTATGTTGCTGCCTCTGTTCAGATGAAGTGCCTCCTCACATTATGCCCACTGATCGCCAGAGACGAGGAGAACACGAGAAGCATGGCTCTTTAGCTGGTTGAGCATGAAATCAAGTTAGCCTTTAGAAAAATCACAAGCGAGAGTGGGAGAAATGGAGCAGAGGGTGACAGAGACAGTGGAAAAAAGGGAGGATGAAGACAAAATATGTCTGTTGACAGTGACTAAGACAAAAACCAGAGAGAAGCATATGATCAAGTCTTGGACTGGATGGTTGAATTCAGCACAAAGCGTTGGCACGTGATGGCACTAAAATTTGGACGTGCTTTGTGTTTTTGGGCTGTGAGGGCGTTAACAGTCAACATGCAGAATTCACGCAGAAAAATGTCCATAGAAAACAGATATATGGGATCAAGAAGGCCAAGCCGTCTGCAATTCCTTGCTGTCTCTTTCTCTCTCCATCTCTATCTTTTCTTTTCATCTCCCCTGATCGCTCAATGTGCTTGCTGGCGCCGAGATCTCTGGGGCACAAGTCTATGACATCAGACTTTGCATTTCAGATTCGATGATGTTAATCATCCGCCTTCGGGCAACGAAGAAAAGGAGAGAGAGACGAAGAACAGATACACAGAGAGCCGGACGGAAAGAAGATGGATGGGAGATGAGCAAGACGGAAAGGGAGAGCGATGAGGACGATAGTGAGAAGGAATGGAGGGAGGGCTGAGAGAAAGAGAGGGGACATGAAGATCTGAAGCAGACAGATGCTGGCATGTGAGGTTAGAGATGGAGCCCAGAGATACAGTCACACTTCAAGCCATGAGACAGGGAGGTGAGAAAAAAAGGAGGACGGAAAGAAAGGAAGACAATGGCAAAGTCAGTGTGCATGTGTTTTCAGTAATAAAACAAAACAAAACAATGAGCTTATCCAAATTTCTGTTTTCTAGTTTCTCTTCTAATTTCTCTCTGCTTCTCTGGGACTTTCACCGTAAGGGGTCAATGCGAAGCTTGTCACTCAAAATCACCATCACCACAAGAGCATACCAAGACTGGCTGCAGAAAAACACACGGACAGAGAATTTCAGATATTTTTTTGCTCCATAGCAAAAAAAATTGTCATTATTACTAATGGCCAAGAAGCAGATGTCAAAATCCAGCCTCCGTGAGATGACGGAGTGTTTTCTCCTTTGATTCTGGCATCATCTTCCAAACGAAGTTTGCCTAATTCAAACAGAAGAGCTCCTGCCAATCTTGTTGTGAATTTTAATATTGTTTTTCCGGCACAGATTGCCAGTTCCACTCACTAAGTCAACTGTGTCAGTGAAAGTGGGTCTGCAGCTCGCCAAGCTTGTGTGAATATCATGTACACAACCCACAGATCAATCCACTTAGTGCCCATGAAATATAGGGAGTGGGCAGGCCACTCTGCTAGTCTGACATCATTGTGCTCTGCCATTAGGCTGAGTGCCATCATGGCTCACCAACTCTCCGGGGGATCGGACTTGGGCTGCATTCAAAACCGAAACGCTGTAGCTCAGCCTCCGGTAGAACCATCTGGAATATCTTAAACCTGTTGATTAAGTGTGAGGTGCAGCACTGTAGCCTTAAACAAGCTCACACACCTACATATTTGTTTAATTTAGGAACGGTGGATATATCATCTGTTACATCTATTAATGCTGCGCTCCAAATATAGTGGTTGGGAGTCAGATTTAGACAGGGAGAGTGATATCTCAACCTTATCTCGAGTTTATAACCCAGCCTGCAGGTCAACGAGACAGTTTTCAGGTCATGGTTGGAAGGAAAAATACTGTGACAGTAAATAACAAAGCAAAGCAGAACTACTAACCTGTAAATAATAAGTACTTCTACATCCATATTTGGAGAAGGATTATGAAACACTTAAGAGATACTGAGTGCAAACAGATTACTGTAAACTAGCAAAAGAACAGACACCAGCAGGTTAGATCTTTATATCTCGCTTGAATTAAACTAACCTGCCCCCACAATCTCTGATGATACGGCTCCATTTCGTCCATATACTGTACGTAAGCTTTCAGAGAACATGCACAAATATGATGTTAATGAATGAGTTTGAACAGGAGGCTCTGTCCGTCTCCATATAGGGGTCCAAAATTTCACTCGAGATGAAAACAAACTTGTTAAGCAGAAAAGACATAGAACACTGGCACTCATTAGACTTTACTTAATTATTCTGGGCAAAAGTTGATATGAACATGTTTCAGCAAAAAAGCCATTCTGATTATGTATTTGTGAAGTCTTTTGAGTGCCAGTGATCTCTTTTCTGGTCTTTGCCTAAACTTTGCACCTTTGTTTACATTGTGTAAGATTTTTGGAGTGTTGCAGACTGCTGTTTTTTCTACAAACTTGCGCATAAATGAGCCCTTAAGAGCCCTGACAAACCAAGCTGAGGTTAGGCCATCTGTTAATGTCGGGCCTTCTGTAAGCATCTGTAACCCTAGTTTTTGCTGCCATTACCACTCCGCCCTTGTTTTCTATTTTTTTTTAGCCAGTTCGGTATGTTAGATCGACCTCGGAGATGGCAGAGCGCGCTGGAAATCACTCTGATTGGCAGTTCAGCTCAGTGCTCAAGAGGAGAAACAAAAGGGAGGAAAGAAAACAAATGCCTAAAGTGAAGGCGTGTGATCTAAACAGACTTTTTACATTAAGTATGTTCATATTTTTTAGCCACTGACTGCATTACTCCTGAATAATGTTTGTTCTTTCAGCATCAGGTTGTTTTGTTAATGTGCTAACTAGCTAACCAGCACCATGAATTTGTCTTGTCTGGGCTTTATACGGTTATGTTCACACAAAAGCAAAATTATCATTGCTGAATACTTGCCTCCGATTCACTTCCATTCGATACCAGCCAAGGGAAGTATAAAAACTTTGTGGCAAAGCAAATATGTATCTAGGCATCACATAAATTTCTCTTTGGTGAACTTTGACAAACCAAGTTGTACCTTGCACCAAATATCAAACAAGTATGCGTGGAGGAGACACTGACTGTGTTTGTGTCTAACAAGCTGATATAGTACAATATTGGCCATTAAAAATACAAACGTTAACAAGAGAGATGCTGGCTCGCAGTAAGATGGGAGACAGGCGTGGAACTGGGAAAATGAAAAATGTATTAATAATATCATATTTCACAGTATTTATACGAGAGCTAGTTGACATAAGCTGGCTTTCTGTGTATATCACATCAGTCACTGCCCACAGTCTGCACAAATACCTCCCCGGCAGAAGATAGTCAATCACCATGTGTGACCATTCTGCAAAAATACTAGTTTTTCAAGTAAAATCTGATGACAAATCTCACAAGTTGTCCACATGGTTTGCAAAGGGATTAGAAATGCTACTCTGAATCAACGATTACATCATATTCTATGATTAATCAAAAAAAAAAAAAAAACAGCAAAAAATCTATTCGCCAGAGGCCAAGGTAACTTCTTCAGATTGCTTGTCTTATTTGACCAACGGAAATGAAATCCAAAGATATTCAATTTACCATCACAGAGGACAGAAATAAAAATCCCACCAAAAATCTCCATTTCAGACACTGAATCCACTGAATGTTTTGGCAGTTTTGTTTCAAAACAGTTCAATTAACCATCAACTGCCCTGTACTGTAAAATCAACCTGATTTATCAAGAAAAAACACTCAGATCCCTCAGAAAAACTGTGGTCTAATGTGCCTGCATGTAGAGATGCTGCAGGAAAAGTTTGGAAACGCCACATTCAGACCTCAGTCCACCTCCCCGGAGTGATTCATTTGACAGCAAACCACATGTCTCACAGCTGCAAGCTGGCAACAAATGGACGGCAGCTTTGAATCTCATGTTTCACAGGGTAAAGTTGTATCCGAAGTAATGTGCGATCATCATCAGTTGGCAGAAGAGGAAACGCTTTCTGCTTCTGCTGAGACGCTACGAGGATAATGTTTCACCAACAGCAATTTAAACAGTTAAAAACGATTTTTCAATGCAACTTTTATCTTTCAGTGTAGCGCAGAAACGTCTCAGAAACAATTCTTGCCCGTGAAAAATAAAACTACCACACAGCATGTCACCCAAGACTTTGAAAAGCCAACAGGCTGTTATGAAGCTGTACTCACATCTGTGCTGTTGGGAATTGTCCGGTCGACACAGACGAAACGGTTGACAGGAGTAGAAGTAGGCAGACTGAGTAATCCATATCTTTGTTTTAATTCCCCCGTCACCAGGATCCAGGCAGGAAGAAGATGCACGAAAAAGGGGGGCTTTCACAAATCCACAACACCGTGCGCACTTCTCAACCAAACGCCTTACACCGCCATCGGTGCGCGTTTGGAAACAAATCTCATCTGGTATCTGTGTCCCTCCCTCCCCCCAGCAGCGGTGGAGTTGAGGAGTGTGCTTTTTTTGGTTCAGCAGTGCACGCGCGTTTGTGTGTGTTTGTGTGTGACTGTTAGCTGAGTGTCTCAAACTGCGATAGGCTATTAGAGTGGATCTACGGCGTGTGTCAAAAAAGAAAAAGAGAAAAGGGGAGGGCGCATTTAGATGTTCAGCTCGGCCGGCAGAGTGGTGCCCCTCCGCACACTGCAAAAAAAGACAAAAAAAAACATGATCAGCGTCGTTTAACAACGAGGTTTATTAGTGTTGGACACGCGGGAAAGTGTACTTAAGTGGGTAAAATATAATGCGTTTCAATATGTTTTTGAATTTTTGTGGCTTAGGAGACACATATACCATGATATATTCTGCTTTATTTCACCAAAGATGTTAACTTTTTTTGTCCTGTGAAAATTCTAAAGTAAGAAAAACTGAAACAATATGAATCCACTGGTCGAATTTTGCTTCAAATCAAAAAATAAAAATTACACTAGATGATAAACCATGTAAACTTCTGAAATGTGGATGACTATTATTGACATTTTTTACAGTGTACGGATTTTTTGTGTTTGTGTTTCTGCTGACGCACAAATAGGTTTCCGGGCCCACCACGCGCAGCAGCAATTACGCGTGATTTTCTCGGCTTATCAAGCACCGGGCACTTGGCACAAACACCTCGCCACCATGCAGCCACCTTCCTGCCCACCGCCTATACTTGTCATTTCGACTAATGGGCAAGTCTCCCTTTTTTATCAGCCTTAAAATGGCATCTAGCTGATGATAATCAGAGGAAACAACAACTTATATAAAGAAGAATTATAGTTTCTTTGGTTAGAATACATTTTCTATTTGACTATAGCCTACAAAACTCTAACTCTTTTTTTATATTTATTAGTTTTTTAAAACTTAGTAGAAGATGGACAGTGCTGCACATATCAATTCTGGCATGATAGCCATGGGCAGATAGTGAGACAATGGGCCCCTGGGCATCACCTCTTCTATATAATAATGAAAATAACTTACTTTATTTAGCTCATTTAAAAAGAAGTTCCAAAGTGCTTTATAAAACAACAACAATAAATTTAAGAAAACATGTTCAAGGTATAAAATAGGATGAAATTCTGTCAAAATTAACCATTAATATGACCAGCCAAACACTAAAAGTGAGTTTTATGAAGACATTTAAAAGAGGTATTTGAGTTTGTCTGCATGAGATTGTCAGACTTTGTGGTCTCAAGGCTGATGTTCTGTTGCCAGTAGGTGGCACAGTGAGTATGACAGGTAATTGACATGCTGATATCTTCAGGTCTGTAGCATGATCACACCTGTAAAATTTGGGGCCAGTCGGTTGATGCAATGTGAAGTTACAACAACATCCTTTTTGGCGTTCATACTGCATTGCCATAGCAATGGCGTTGAAGGAAAACCTATTATCTTCACAACTAGGCACTATTACGACTAGTGAATATTGTTATACAGATGTATTCAGGGAGCACCCTCATCAAACATATGAAGTTCCAGGAAGATTATAACCAATTCCCCGTTTTACGGGGAAACATGAAAACTCTGCACCAATGGAAAACCGTAAAGGTTTTGCATGGACCTTTTATAACTTTTCATCACAAAGGTGTTAAGATCAGACACACCAAATTTACCACCAAATTTACAGTTCATGCTCGGGCCCTAATCAAACTCTGGTCTTGACCAAAGTTGTTTACCCACCAAAATCAGACTGAAAATGGTGGCGTGGAATGGATGTGGAGAGAGAAAATAAAAAGGCAGAAGCCATCTGGAGTGGATTACAAAAACGAGAGGAAGACTTTTTGAGAACTTTTTTGGGCCCTCAACCTGAGACTACTTTCCAAATTGGATTCAGCGAAACATCTTAAGAAAAACTCACAATTTCAATCTAATAAATGTCCTCTGTTTTATTATGTATATTATTATAACCCTTCATTTAATTTGCGGCAGTGCTGCGCATCCGTTTATGCAGAAATGTGATAATAAATTCCGCCTGCTCCAAGGGATGTGGAAAATTTAATATGAAGTGACATTCTACTTTTGCTGGGACAATCAGCAAGGTAAATACCAGAAGAATATACTGTACTTTCTAATGAGTTTCTCTCCAAAGCCCCTTGTCAGACACAAAACTAATCTCTGACTAATTTCCTCAGAGCTCCTCGCTTATTATGGGACCCCAAAGTTATTATTTCTGATCTTATTCTTCTTGTCTGCATGTTTGTGTGGAGTTGGAGTGTGTATGAGTTCAATGTGTTTGCCATTGAGGGTCAACACAGACAAACAAGGCTGCTTACCTGCTGTTATATGAATCGCACAAATAGATTTACTGTGCAAATAGCAGACCATGTCCCCCTACTCAGGTTTCACTATAACTAATAAAAAAGCTTCTCCACTGGGACCTCTTGCCAGGCAGGGCTTGGAGGTGGGGGAGAGGAGTGTATTTGCAGAGAAACAGTGAGGAGGCATGGCAGGTTAACCATTTGAAACCTGGGTAAAATGGTTTAACTTCTTTTGAAAACATAAGTAGAAGGCAATAAGCAACTTCACAAGACAGGACTCTAATTTTGCGAAAGAAAAAAGTTACAAGAAAATCATCTGAAAATAAGCATAAAAAACAAAAACAAAAAAATTACCTGGAAGAAAGTGCAGAAAAGTAAAGAAAAAAATACATACATATTATGTATATTTTATAAGTTTGGGGTTTTTTTTTTACAATTATGATAAATATAGTTTTCTGGACATTTTTAAAAAGAATTTTCAGACCAATTGTCACCACTTACTAATTTCTTGATATATGTGGGGTATTTCTTCCCAATGAGGTCATTGCCTTTCTTCCCATGTCCAGTTTTCAAATAAATGAAACCAATTTGCTTACATTTCAAAGGGGTAAATGGCTTGTGAAAGACGCCTGACGAAAGTACAAGAAAACTGATGTCAATCCTGGTTTCAAGGGGTTAACAGAGTGTGTCAGGCAGATAGAAAGAGGAGAGCTTGTATAGAAATATATTACATAAACATGGATGAGAATTCACATTTTAAACACACGTTAGTTACGAAATCATCAATTAATAAATAACAAAATGCCAGGATCCTGTTTTTAAAATATGAATTCTGAAGACACGAGTTTGGAAGAAAAGCAAGAAGCACCATGTGTTGCCACAAAATCCAACACCAATCCCTCATGCTGCTTCTGTTTCTGAACCAGGCCAGCAAATGCAACTCTCTCCTAAATAGGATTACATGGGATTTCCACAGGGATTAGTTTGTTATACAAAAGCTTCTGAAAAGCGACAAATTCAGTTTGACTAAATACGTCTCATTCACATAAATGATCAGATTACTGTCACACAGTGTGGTTTTATGTAATGTTTGTCCTTAAAGCTGCTATAATCAATATTCTTATGTCAACAATAGATACAATGAACATGTGTGATATATCAGGGGGTTGCTAGTAGTGACAAATCCATATTTAAGATTTATCTGATCAAGATTTGTCTGTTCTCGTTGTTTTGGTTTTAAAGCCCACAATTTATTGTTTAAGTTCACTCTTTACACACTGGGGACGTGACAAATAAACAACCCAAAAGTTCAACATTTTCACCTGTGAATATTTTGAATCAAACTATACATACTAGCAGAAATGTGAATTAACAACAGTTGCAATATTTGTCAAAGGTGTTGATGCAAATAGATTTGCCACCAGTGATACAAATTCATGACAACTACAATTACTAGTTAAGCTATCTAGGTTGTTCACACGCACTGTTTGTATGTATTGTACCTACAAAAGTATTGCGCCAAAATTTGTCTGTAACCCTCAAAATCCCAAGCCTGTAATTTGTGTATATACCACATAATTGGGAAGGCTGCAGTCAAATGACCAATGCATTGACAGAAGTAATTAGGGAGGTTGTAAACAGGCTGAAAGTCCCTGTAATGAGACACGTTAGGGATGTGGATGGGTCAAACAAACACATGACTTTCTCCAAGGAGACAGAAGTGTTTGTGTCGCATGAGAAGCCAATTGAACTATGAGTTATTTTAAGGCAGGCGGACGCTATGCTTCTTTTCATAAACCTAACTCTGCCTGCCAGTAACTTTACATTAAGTATGAAATGTCATTCATGGGGTACTAATTTATAAGATATCATACAAATTATTGTATGAGGATGTATTTTCTACTCCTGACTCAGAGTACTGTATAGCAGTCTGTTTGTAGTAAATTGTCTTATAGCTTTAGCTACTGTAGTCTAAACATTTTTTGAGTTTCCTTCCTTACAGCAAATCGCTCTTAAGGAGTTTGAGTTCCTTATGGTATACACCAGTAAATATTGCTAGGGCTTTTATTGTGAAAGATAGGAATGGAGGGCGTGGATCAGTGTGTGCTAGCTTTGTCAAGGTTGCGAGTTTGCCATCTTGGTTTGGACCAAGGAGCCTCCATGTTAACATGTGATACTCCTCTTGAGTATAAGTGCAATATGTTTGGTTAATGCATTCATTTATAGTACAAAAGCTCAGAAAAATAAACCTTCTTATGGAAAAAAGTAGCTTTTTCGTAAAAAAAAGTTTGAAAAAATATTAACATGAAAATTAGTCGCACAAACAAAAAAAAACACCCCCTGGTGTTGAAAAGCCTTTACTGCTCTCATCAGTAAAAACACTCTGCCAAACCCTGTGTAACCTGTCCAACCTCACAGATACAGTTAGCAGCAAGCTGTGAACAAAGCAGCTAGAAATAAATATTTTCTTCAGGAGTTGGTGGAGAAGTAAACAGAGCTAAAAGGGAAAAGTATTGACCTTTTGACCTGTCACAGCAAGAAAAGCACAGGTGGAACTAATTTTGTTAACAATGTCTCAGTTCCATCAATGAGCAAACATGCAAAATACCACGAATCTGGAAAAACCTCATCTAAATGAAATCTTGCTAATTTTGTCAATTTAATGTGCAACAAGAAGAAGGAAAATGCTTTAATATTTGAAGATCTGCAATCTATTTGTTGAAAAAATGCACAACGATGGTTTTAGTCATCATCTTCAGCAATTCTGAAAATGAATAACAAAACCAACTGGTTGAAAACTGGCTACAGCTGGACACAGACACCAAAACGTATTTTTCTGGACATTTTAGATTAAACTTTGTGTAAAGGTTGTTTAGTTCCCAGTTATGCAGCTCACTGCTCTTTTTTTGAACCTGTGGAGGTACAGTTTGCTTCAGGTCATGTTTCCACAAAAGAGCAGCAAAAGAGGTCAAATCATGAGTGCAAGTGTGTGTGTAACAGAAAGCGACAGAGGGGTTGATGTAAAGGTTGTGCTCCTGAGTGAATTAGGATTGTGTGTGTGTGTTTGTGTGCCTGGCAGGCAGCAGGTGTGGCCTCCATCACCGGCTCTCGACCCCACCCACCTGTCCAGGGAATTGCCCGTCTGCCGTTGCCTAGCAACCCTTCCGCTGTCTCCACGCCGACTCCTCACGACCGAGCCACAAGGCTGTTGTTTTTCCCAACCAGTGAGCGCACGTCGCTGTGTGAGTGTTCACAATGGGAGCAGCACTGCGAGGGCAAAACAGGAGAGATAAACACTCAGTATAATAAAGAGGAGAAGCTATTCTCAGACAGCTGCTGGGAAAATAAAGATGAACTTACAAGTGGGCATTTTCAACTGAAAACCTATATTTTTTTTACTTTTCATTTGCACCACTTGGTACACTTAAGTATTGGTTGCTGTTTAAAGAAATACAGTATAATATTGCTGGAAAGATGACCTTTTAAAAATATTGAGATTCAGTAGAAAGACGTAGAATGCTTTTAAAATTGGTGCAATATGACCAAGAAAAAACAGAGAAAATGATGCTTAAATAAAAGAATAAAATGCTCCATGAATGCGTCCCACAACTTGGAAATGAGAAGCAATCTAGCACTCCTGGTCTCAAAGTCAATGTTTTTTTTTTTTTAAATAGGCAGTCTATGTTGGTGGATGACAAAATCAGAACTTGTACATGTGAAACAATGGCGGCCAGCAAGAAACAGTCTCGTATAACAGTTAAACAGTAAGCTAAAACGAGTTTCTAAAATCATTTAAGGCAAGACATAGGTATCTCAGCCGCACAATCTTCATTTATATTTGATCAGTGCTACTAAGTTTTCTTTTTTGAGTTTTTAGCTTCCATTTTTGCAGGGTTAAACACGGTGCTAAAATTTATTTCTAAGGAAATTTTAGGTAAGAAATAGACAGTGCGCAGTGACATGATCTTAATTTATATATAATGAGCACTGCCTAGTTTTATCAGTTGATATGATTTCAGTCCAAGTGTGGGACTGAATTGTATTAAGGCAATGGTTAGATATAAGGAAGTTCACCACAGTTCCTCTACACAAACTACCCACACTAATTTGATACAAAGCTGGATAGAAAATTGGCGAAGTATCCCTTTAAAAAAATAGAAAAGCATCATTTTAATTTTCACCTCCCCTGTTAAGCTTTTAATAATCAGTTTCAACCGGCTTTCTGAAAGTCTCATTTTTAATATGAGGGCTGAGATGAGGAAGTGGTGCCTAGTAATAAGGTTTAATATAAAAAATGTAGCAGCTCATTAAAACACATTTGTGGGGCAAAAGCCTTTGCATTTTATTCAAATGACATTTGAAATACACCCACGGCCATTTTTCACATCAAATTACACTTAAAAGTCAAGTAGAGAAGTCACAGAGTGTTTTCTTCTCCTACAATATGTTTGGTTTTATGGTTACTTTTCCTAATGCTGGCATCTGTGAAAATATGCAGGTTGTAAGCGCTCGGATAGCAGCTCAAGCTGCGTGATATGATACAATATGATGAATCATCTTTCAAATCTGACTCGTATCTGTAAAGTTGAAATGTCACTGTCACATCCTCTTATATTTTTCACTATCTTGCAAGACAAACAAATTGAATTGTATGTACAAATTAAAGAAACTGCACTCATGCAAAAATCTTGCATTATACTGTATTTCCACCCCTCTTCTTCCCCCACAGGCTGCCAAGCACACTTCATTTATTAATTCTGCATTACCATGGCAACAAATTATTTCCAAGTTTAAAGTTTAATAGGCATCTCCCCCCACGCAGTGCCTTTCCTGGCAAAAATGAGCGGACACGTGTTTTAACTCCATGTAAGCACTCTCATATCTGTCTGCTAAATGTGAAACTATAGCCAAAAGGCAGTTAGCTTAGCTTAGCATAAAGAGAGTTGAACTAGTGTGCTTTGAGGTGTTGGTGGAGTGATTTTTTTTTTAAACTTTCAGACAGAGCCAAGTTTGCCCTCACACTTTTTTCCAGTCATTATGCTAAGCTAAGTTAACTGACTGCCAGCTTCTGCTTAATATTTAGCTGCCAGATATAGTGAATAACAAAATTTTCCCTTCAAGTTCTGGTGTGAATATGAAGCAACTCCCACCAACTGGTTGGTGTAACTTAACATAAACAGTGGAAGCTTACAGATGGAGACAGATGAGATTTTTTGGATGGTAAAGAAAGGGGCCCTGACATAAAACTAGGCTGTCTATGCAGTACAAAGACACACATATGTGTTGACATTGGTGCAACATGATCTGAGAAAAAAAAAAGAAAAAAGAAAAAAGAACGGTGCCATTGCGTCTTTAAGAGGCTGTACCGAGATGACCTTTAAAGTCGGAGCAAAGATGCTGGTATCATTTGAAACTAGAAAACTTGAGGAATCTAGTTGTACCAATCATGTCATTCAATTTATACTCCTTCTCAGGAAGGAGGATAAATAATGCTCCAAAGTTAGGAAACATTTTGGTGAAGGGAAAATGGCCTGGTCATTTCACAGGAGTCCCTTGACCTCTGACCTCAAGATATTTGAATGAAAATGGGTTCTAAGGGTACTCATGACTCTCCCTCTAACAGAAATGGCCACTTTATGCTCATGTAGTCTTTTATAGTCATTTGATTCCAAATTAAGACAATGCATAACTGTTTTGTGATGCAAAATAATTGAGTTCAAAACAAATAAATGACATTAATTGCGAGTAACTATTAAAATTCAGCAATCAATCGCGATTTAAAAAAATCATTGTTTGACAGCTGTAGTTATATCAAATAGTGAGCTTTTGAGGCACTGTTAAATGGATTCAGAACCACGCTGGCTGTTTCTGCTTGTTTGGTATTTGTGCTCAGCTAAGCTAACCAGCTGCTAGCAGTAGCTTCATATTTACCAACAGCCTTGAGAGTAGCATTGATCTTCTCATCTTACTCTTGGAGAGCTTATTTCCCAAAACACAGATCTATTCCTCTAAGAATGAGGGAAGCGTTTCATGCCTATTGCAAATTATTAGTTGCTGTTGGACATCCCCGTGTTTGTCTTTGACTGACCATCAGTAATGACACATAAAGCTTTTCTAGGTCACCATACAAAAAACCCCATCTGTTTTCTTGCACCAAAGTCTCCTCCTTGGTGACAGTCAGCATGGTTGCGCCTTGTTGACTCAGTGAAAGAGAAGTGATGGCGAATGTGTGTGATATGATGTCTCACTCGGGACATGGGGAGCCTCAGTCCCCTCTGTGCACTGACTGATCACATTACTATTAGTGAAAGCTATTCTGTCAGGAGGAGAAGTTATGGCCCGGCGAAGGAGGGCCTCAGGGTGAAACAGGAATCCAGTGACAGGAAGTAGGCTTTAGGGGTGATCCAAGGTGATTGGACATGAAGGGTCTTAGCTGTCCTGTTCTATTCTGTTTTACTTGGAAAATCTTGTTTCCTTCCTCCAAAATTAACTTTTCGCTTTTGTACTTATGAATGTTGTCATTTGATACACCCTTTAATGGAGTGAATGGTGCCAAGACAAAAATATGACCTTTGCTTTGGCCACATATACAGCAGTAAATTGTCACAAATGGAACAGGTGAATCTGATGAATGTTTTACCCAACTATTTATGTTACCAAATGTACTTTGTGCCTCAAATGTATCTACTCTGGCCAAACTTTATGATCTACAGCTTTATCTTTTGACACAAGCCAGGATTTCCTGCATGCTTTCCAGACTGCCGCTTCATCTAATATCAAGACGCTATCATTAGTCACTGTATATTGACAGCACATCCCTGTCTGTGTGTCATCTGGACTTTTACAGATGTCCATTTTGGAGCAACAGAACAAATTAAGCCCAACAGGAAAAAGGCTCTGGTCTTTAAATCAAAGTCCAGATGGTTTCACCTCGCCTGCTCTCTCCTTAATTGTATTACAATGTCAAATGGTTTGGTAAATATAGCTTATTAAAGGAGGGGATTTTTTTTTTGAAGATTTCCTGCATCATGGGATTTCCAGTTTTAGAACTCAAACACGTTTTAAATTATTAACTAAAAGAAGCTACAGCCATGGTTGTGGCTCTTTAAGGCTCTTTTAGGCACAGCCATGCTTTAGGCTAAATGCTTAAATTATCATTTTCAACATTCTCACAATTAAAATGTAAATATGATGATTAACAGGTATATAAAAAAAAGTGATCGCAATTATTTGCATGATTGTCCATAATTAACACGCTATTAATCGCAAATTAATTGCACTTTATTTATCTGTTCGAAATGTACCTTAAAGGGAGTGGACAAATATGCTTACTTTATGCGAATCTATGTTTATTTTTATTGCAACAATCCAGAACAATGACAATTACTCTCCAGAATAACCTCAAAGGTACTGCATGCTCAAAAAATATACTGAAAGAGAAACGTCAGCATATTTCTGTGGAGAAACTGTGATGGCTCTTGGAGGCTATGTGCAACGCAGGGCCTGTACTCGAACGCTGCTGCACTATCAGTGTTCATTGTGTTAACTTTGTGTTCAGTGTCTCACTTTCTGGCTACTTGCATAAAGTGCAAGTGAGCTGCAAACTATCCAGCATGGTCTGTCTCAGTTGTGTGTTTGGCCAGCAAGTGGTATTTGAGGCTGGATGTACTCTGGTGGTAACTCACTTCACATTGACCGTAAATGCAAATAACTTTGGTCTTGTAGAGAGAACCGTCTGGCCAGGCTTTGAAGCTGAACTTGTCATTTTAAAAAACCCTTTCTTTATCTATTTCTGCACATGAAGGTTTGCTTCTGCTTGCTATCCACAATGTTGCATTGCTTCCCAATTTCCTTATACAGGGTGGGCTGAGGGACATAATTACAGAACATGTGTGCGTTAATTGCGCATCAAAAACATTTGTGGCATTAAAATCAATTTGTGTTTACGCATCATTAACTTTGACACTTTGATATTTGCTGTTTGGCACTAAATTCATCATGCAGCTGAGTACCTGGTTACAGACTAAACTTGAAAATGGTGCTAGATGAGGGGACCGCCCATAATTTCTTGTGGCCCAAATCTGCAAAGCCCTGCTGGATGGAAAAATGTGCAATTGTATGAATGTACATTTTCCTGATTATGCTTACTTTTTCATAAGTAACATTTTCACTGGGTGGTATTAGTTTTACTTAAGTAATGGATCTGAATACTTCCTCCATCACTGTTTATCACTGTTACTGTTTGGTCTCATTTCTTATCTGTTGTAATCCCCTCTGTATCAAGAAACAAAGCCTGAAAGAACAAATATTTCCAAATGACCTCTCAGTTGAATGTTTCGCATGCTCTTCAGGCGAAAGATCAAGCCATGTTCGATGGGTGTGTGAACCAAATCTAACCTTGGATAAGCTGATGCATCCGGCAACATCCACCGAGTCTCTGTCGTTTTGATCAGCCTCACTGCTCAGTGAATCACACGTGCAGGACGTTTCCAGGCCCCTGTCTGACGCAGGCCAAATCTTTGAAGGCAAAAGAGGGGAACAAACGCATCTTTAGAAGTGGAGGATCTGAGGGATCCATCAGAAAGAGAGAGGGAGAGAACAGGAGGGGGAGTTACTGAGACGAGGGATGGAGATGGTGAATATGAAAGACAACACAGGGAACATAAAACGAGAGGGGGAGACAGAGACAGTATAATGCAGACAACAGAGTGGGATCTGGCAGAGAGAGCCTGGCATCCTTTGATCAAATTGTGAACATTTTCAGGAAGAAGCACATGAAAAGTCAACCAAGCTTTGTTCTTAAACGCTTCTGAAGAGAAATGATAGAAAGTTAGGAGTGTAAGTGCAGTAAGTTAGATGTTTTACCAAAATAAAATATTAGAACACAGATAAAGGTAACAAATTAATACCATGATTTATCAATTTCAGTATTGGAACCCATCAGCGAACGGTTTAATGATGATAAGCCTCGAAGGGATAGAGCCAAAATTTTGACTAATCTGGTGTAGCTGCAGATATCCGACCCAGACTTTCACTTTTCTGTGATGGACATTTCATCAAAAAGGTGCAATGCAACTATATGCAGACTTTAGGGAATGTGTGCACCACAACCTCGTGCAGAAAACAGACCTATAAACAAGGCTAACCACTTCAGTGACAATATTTGACTCGACACTCAGGACAACTGGCATGGTATAAAGACCAAGTAAAACCAGTAAGAGCAGATGGTGAGGGAGGAATGTTCCTTTGAGAAGCCAAAAAGTCTCTATAAACATAATGTTACATAATTTGTGTCAGGCAGCTGTGCATCACATACAGACTGTAAAGGGTGGGTCTCACAGTGCCAAAGGATACCTTTGACTCCAGACTCAAGAAAGCCAATATTTTCCAAAACACTGAACTAATCCACGAAAGACTACTTCTAAATATTCAGAATTTCAAATGCAGTACTTCAGTCTCTTAAACCCAATGCAATGTAAGTCTGTGGATATCAAACTCTCTAAATACAGCTTGTGGCAGGACCTCAGCGCTCTTCTATATTTAAAACATTTTCTCTATTAAAAGTTCAGTTGAGACGGCTGATTACTGAGCCCCATACAGCGATCATAGCCATTTATGGTGTCTGTAACAGGTGTCCATGCAACGATTATAATTACACCAGATCATCAACCATGACGAGGAGGCACAACTTTAGCCATCACAAGGCCTCACACAACAAAAAAGGGTCTGAACATCATTACAAAGCAACAAAAAGCACTTCAGTGTATGACTGTGAAATTGACAAAATTATTCCATGCTCCACTCCGGGCTTTTTCGTTTTTAAGGCATGAGGTCTTCATGACAGAGATTTGGGCTTGGTTTGGTTTCATAAGGGTAACTGATTAAATCGAATATATATTTGTACCCCATCTTAATTTTTGTTTGTTTGTTTTTGATAAAATATCCATATAAAAATAAAAAAAAGTACAATTTTGCCAGTTAGTTTGTTTGTTTTTAAATGAACTGCATACGTTAATATATTATATTTTCTTTTCTAATTTAAATACCCATTTAGTCTATTTTACTTATATTGTTATTAATTCAATCTGTTGTTAATTTAATTCACTGTATTTTAATTGGAACTGTGCTTTGGCAAAGCATGTCAAATGTCCTACCAGCAAAGTTTTTTGAATTGAAAAGAAATTAGAAATAGTTGGTTGTGCATTAGTGGTCTAATATAGATATCATGAAAGCAAACATCTCCGATTAGAGGTCTGCTAATGACCTTTGCCACATGCCAGAGCCTTTTTCTGCTGCTATTTATGTCATCTCTCTACAGTAATTATTGTGTTAAAGCAAAATGCTGAACTACTAATGTAGGTTCCACTATGATGATAACAGATTACAAGTCCTTGGTTAATGAAGTAAAGACTGAATTTTGTGTGGTGAATAAAAATCATTTGGATATTTGACAACGTTTTCATGATGGTTGAGGTGGGGTGTGTTTAAGCAAAAATGTAACAGACTCAGCAGGCAGAGACAGGTGGTTTGTAGCTGCAGCTGCAGTGTCACCGCTCAGCATGTGCTGACACACATAATCCATCTACAGGCTTTCTGTAAATACACACACACACACACACACACACGCGCATGCACACACAAATGTACGTTTCTTGTTTTTATCTCTCAGTATGTCTCTGAAAATAAAGAAAAACAAAAGGTAGGTGCGTTTAAGCATTCAATATATAATTTTCTTTGTGAACTTGGACGTCTCATTTTTGACAGAAGAAGAATGCATCAAGACAAAAGAAATCAACTTGGAAAAAGACCACTAGGAGACTCAAAACTGGTTTCTCACTCCCCCTGCAGGAAGAACTATAGAACTGCTGAAACTCATATATTAACCCAAGTTTTAAACTACAGTGAGGATGAAGACTGCGGAAAATTAGTGGATTATGATACATTGGGCCTAGACATGTAATAAGTCTCATTCTTGTGTCTCATTTTAGTGATTTTGCTCCTTCAGTAGATATTGTTTCTCTGTTTGAGGCACTTTTGTGTAATTTTTGTTATTGTTTTATGTCTCCTTTTGGTCATTTTTTGTCTTTTTTTGTTTGTTTGTTTTTGTCTTCATGTAGTCATTTTGTGTCTCTTTTCAGTTGTTTTGTCCCTTTTTGTCATTGTTCTGCTTCTCTATGTCATCAAATTGTGTCTCTTTTTGGTTGTTTTGTCCCTTTTTGTAGTTATTTTGCTTCTGTATGTCACTTTTTGTGTCTTTTTGAGGTCATTTTGTGTCTCTTTGGGGTCATTTTGTGTCTCTTTGGTTGTTTTGTCCCTTTTTTGTGGTTATTTTGTTTCTCTTTGAGGTCATTTTGTTTCTTCTTTGGTTGTTTTGTGTCTTGTAGTTATTTTATTTTATTTTGTCCTTTTGTGTGTCTCTTTGGGGTAATATTATGAGTTCTTTTTTCAAGGTAATTTTGTGTCTCTTTTTGGTTGTTTTGCCCCTTTTGAAGTTATTATAAGTTTCTTTGAGGTCATTTGGGGCTCTTTGGCTTTCGTCTGTTAGGCCTGTTTGGTGGTGGAAATTTTGTTATCCATGTATATATCCATGTATATGAGTTCAAGGGTGCTGTTCAATCTGATCCCCTACTAAACAATAAGCTTTTAAAAATCCGTGCACACAATATCAAATATTTTTAGATCAGTACAGGATGTTAGTTATTAAATTGCACAATATTTCTTTAAACTTGTACAATATGATGTGCAATATGATGACAGCTGAGAAGCAAGAAGGAGTGCGAGTAGAATAAGCAAATTAATCAGAAACATCAAGTTGTGATGTTGTGAAAAAATAAACAAATGCTCCCAGCGCACCAGAATGGTTATCTAATGTGCAAATCGGAAAATGTTGGCTAGTTCATACAAATCATAGAATTAAGAGTATTTTAAGCCAGCAGATCATTATCAGGCACAAACAGTCCAAAAATACTTCAGTTAAACACATGACAAACTCATCAAGTAAACAACACATGTCCAGTCTTTTGAGCTATTGGCTTCAACTCAAAGTAATTAATTCCTTATCGGCTTCATTGTATTTTATCAGCATTCATCAGCTGCTGCTGCTGCCTGGCTGCATGCACATTCTTCAGGTCTTTATGACTTCACACAATTATAATCTTTCAGAGCCATTTCAATCTAGTGAAGGCAAAATAGAGGTTGACTTCTAAAATATGACATGAGGACAGGGCTGAACTCAACAGATCATTTCTATAAACGAAGTGTCCCTTCGTACCAACTGACAGCACACAAATCAGCACTGCCATGTTAGGATTGCCACGGACCAATAACTCAAGATTTATGAGACCATTTAAAAAGACACACAACAATATACAGTATATATATATATATATATATATATATGTGTGTGTGTGTGTGTGTGTGTGTGTGTGTGTGTGAGTGTGTGTGTGTGTGTGTGTGTGTGTGTGTGTGTATACTCTGGCTGATTGTTCCTAAGATTTACTCGAGCAGCAAAGAGGACATCTTTCATTAATACTGAGTGAGTGAAAACCATATGATCGTATGTCTTTGGAAACAAGCACTGAAGAATAGTCACTGTTGTTCTAACTGAGCTCAGGGAGAGACGAGGACAAGAATGAGGGAAGACCACCCGGGAGTTGTGTCTAAGAAAACAAATTAAAGATGCATTTTTTTACCTAGCTAAAACAGGAAATTAAATAACTATCAAAGTGGAAACATGCAGGATGAATTCATGGAAAGTCAACTCAGTTCAACTCAACTCTTATTTATAAAGCACTTTATAAAATAACCACAGCTGAAACAAAGTGCTGTACATAAATAGACAAAACAATGCAGACATAAAACAATAAAACAAAATGGATGAAAAAAACAGGTATAAACACTAAGGTAATTGTTTCATTGTTTTTTAAAACAATTTAAAAACAATAAAAACAATAACTTAGTGAGACTTGAGTCTCACGTAGGGTTGAAAGCCAAGGAATAAAAATGGGTTTTAAGACAAGTTTTAAAAGTCAGAGATTATACAAGGAAGCCTGTCAACAAAATGTGTCAAAAGGACCACATAACAGTCAAAAACTTCATTTTAAATAGTAAAATAAATGCTTAGTGTAGGGGAGTGCACGTCAGATCCCTATTGAGGCTACTATGTAATGATATCAAGTTGTAGAAATAGTATTATTGCATTTTTAATCACATTGTAATTAAATACTTTTTACCATACCAATATTTTGTATTTTATTTTGATTCACTTGATGAGCAAGTATTTGTAATTTGTAACAAGATACTTTTTGATATATTTGTGCTCATCTGAAAATTACGTAAAGTTAGAACAGAAAAAAAAGTAAATATCTGGAAAAGTGCTACAATAAAACATAAATAATAAATATAAATAATGATTTTTTGATCTAATTAAAAAAAATATAAGTATAATAATTACAAATAGAATTTTTTGATATTTTTCCCTAGATATTTTATACTCTTTTTTAAGTGAAAATTTAGGTAATTTGTCTTGTCTTTATTAATTTATTATTATTATTATTTATTTTTTTTTATTTTAAGAGATATTTCATACAAAGTTGCTGATGGGTTTTTTCTTGCTTAAAAAGTGAACGAAATCCTATTTCAAAGATTTAAATACAAAAACATCTGAGTGCTGTGCAAAAAATGTGATGTCCATCCAGGGTATAAAGGATTATTGTTATCAGCAACACCTGTGCTCTTCCTGCTATAAAAAAAGCATATGCACAATGAAAACATCTAAAACACTGACAGCAGCAGGAAATGACAACCATATTTGATCTCACAGATCACATAATACCAATTTCAACAATGCAAACATTTGGTCTGCCTTTGCACATAAAACATATGTGAGCATTAAGGCTCTGTACACACAAAAGGTGCTAATTAGACCAATTCTCACCTTAAAGTTGGATGGTTACAAGCCACAGGACACAGACACACACACACACACACACACACACACACACACACACAGCCTCAGAAGAGGTCTAATCAACCTGTAAATGAAATCATCTGTGTTGATGAGCACAGTTCTTGCTCAATATGAAAGCACATGGCGCTATCTTGTGGTTAAATTTGTTACTACACATCATTGACTTCACAGCATCTGCAAGTAACCCAGATCAACCACTTTTTTTCAAAATAAAACTGTGTTATGGTCAATAACGCAATGCACGACATTTCATTTGTACTGATATTTAATATTTAGACATGGGGCAACAGCCATTTTTACAGCACAATTTGCATAATTTATCAATACCTCCTGTATACAATCACAAAACCATGACAGTATATTTTTTTCTGCTTACTTACAAGTGAAAAACCAGACAGGTTTTACAAGCATAATCTTTGTACAGTCAGCATACATCATCAATAATTTTAATAGGTTTTTATTCATAATTTCCCCCTCTACAACATTTTTGTTCTATATCTTTCTCTACCTCATTCTTTTTTTTTTCAATTTTAACTTTTAATAATATCTGGACACAAAAATAGTATGAACCACCAACGAAACATGCAACATCCAGTGTGAGCACATTTAAATTCTCCTGCAACTGCTCGAGTTGTTGATCTGTGTAGTTAGACTCTGGTAAACCTTTAGTGTTTGGTGCGAAGGGTCGGGTTAATCTGGGTCTCTATAGACAGACGAAAGGTCGTTTCTCAGTCCATCCACTGTACATTGATCGAGAGAAAAACAACTTCCTTTTACTTTTATAATCACCTTTTTTGTCTGCTAAAAGACCTATTGCTGCCCAAACCCCAGTATAAAAAGCTATGTATTTACAAGGTTGGAAATAGAGAGATGGTGTGTGTGTGTGTTTGTGTGTGTGATAGTGTGTGTAATTCTGTGTGTGTTATTTTGATATTTTTAGACAGACAACACTTAAAAGAAGAGATATGCATCAAAGCCAATGGCATGCATGGACTTGATATGAAGATGCTACACACAAGCACATGGGTATAAAAAGAAGAAAAATATAAAAAAAAACACACACAGACTTTAAAAACTGTCATTTCAGGCAAACGTCCAGTGATTACAATGATGTCTTTTTTGGTAATTTCTCATACAGATACTGGAAAATGGAACTATTCAAAGAGGGAGTGCAGAAAAAAAGGGAAAAGTTTGAATAGGAATGTTTTTTTTTCTTATCGCGACTCATAAATATGTGAAATTCAGGATCTGTGCATGTTAATTTAACTAAATGAGAGTGTGTTCGTGCACAAGGACGATTAGAAAGTTGGTTCTCTGAGTTTCAGGCCCTCTAAACCTTGTAAACAAGCACTACATTGTGTATAAAAACAAAATTTCTCCACTTTTTTTTATGTACACCTGATATGTACCGTAAACAAATATAATACAACATATGAAATAGTCTCACAGGCAATAAATAAAGAATACAAAATAACACATTAAATTAAAAACAATATCACATTAAATAAATAGTTGGTTCGTGGAGGACATGAAAACACAGCAGTGCAAAAGAAAAATGGATATAAATGCTTCTTTTCCTCTCACGTTTCTGGCAAGTCAAGACGCAGTTACTTTCTTTTCACAGTCGATGTTGCATAGAAATCACTCAGATATTAAGTTTTACTGCTAAGTTGGACTGAAAATGCCAAATAAACCAGCTGTTCCTGCCTCTTGACATATGGACATAATGGACAGATTTTCAAAGACTCAACACTGACGTTTTGAAATGGTAATATGAAGACAACACATATATGTCAAAAAAAAGCTAAATAATAGCATTGTCTTATCTTAGAATGGTAATAGTCAGTGGTGTAGTGAGCAGTGACCCTTTTCAATCATTCAGTAAATTGGCGGCCCTTTAAGTGACATATCATATGGATATTTCATTTCAACTATACAACTATCCACTGGTGCTGATATCCTCTCTCAATATTTAGAAAATGTGCTTTTATCTCCCACAATATTAACACTATGAGGAGATTTTATTTTGACAAAATCAAAGGCATTTGCACATTTATGCAGGAAAGACACAAATTTGTGCAAAAGAATCCAATAATGGAAATTAAATGTTTGACACTCAGTTTGCCCAGGTGTTCTGTTAGCTCTGTAATTGTTTTATGTGGATACATTTCTAAAGCAGGACGACGCTGTTTAGAACAAAGAAGGATTAGGGAAATTTAAAAAAAAAAAAAAAAAAGGTCCTAATATTATCAGAATTATGTTGCAATTATGAGAAAAAGTGATAATATCACAAAAACAAAGTCGCAATTTAAAGAGAATAAAGTTATATTGTTTCATGGGAAAAAATGCATAATACTATGAGGAAAAAAAGCTGTAATGATTAAACTACTAAATTTCAAAGAAAAAAAGTTGCAGACTTTCATGGCGGAGGTAAGGGTTATAGTCCCGTAAGGTCTTTGGACTTTTTGGACTCTTGGACTTTTACACAATTTAGACTTTGTTACCTGACTGTCAGGCCTTAATCTGTGACTGTTTTTCTAATAAATTTACTAGTTTAATCACATAATATTATCACTTTTTATCCTAAAAATTCTGACTTTATTTTTAGAATTATACAACTTTTTGCCTAAAATAGCATGACTTTTCTCTTGTTAAATTGCATCTTTATTGTCGTAATGTTATGACCTCATTCTTGAAATTTAAGATTTTCTTTTCATTAATCCTAGTGTGCCCTTATTAAGTAAGATTTCTTTTAGAATTTATGTCTTAAATAATTTAAATAATAATCTCTGGAAAACTGTATATATTATATATATATATATATATATTATATATTATATTATTATTTTTACAAATTTGTCTTACATCCCTGAAAATCATGAAACCCCCGTGAAGCTTCAGTGACCCCTAGTCGGGGTTGGGACCCCCCAGATTGGGAACGAGCAGTTTATAGCACACCCATTTATGAGCCAAAAAGCCATTTGAATACAAAGGAGAGTACACCCACTTCGTCATGGTAACCTGCTAGTACACCCATCTCATAAACTACCACTACACCACTGACAATAGTGCTTTTTCATGGATGGTTTCCAGCCCATTTGTCTTCTGTTCGCTACAGTATCTCCCGATACTGCTGCTTTACTTCACCTCTCTACTTCCTCCCCTAAGAAAGATTAAAAAAAATAATAATAAAAAAATCTCTATTTCATTTTTGCAGGATGACGATGTAAGGTTTACATTCTACGCAGAAAAAGTGCAAAATACGACAACAGCGTGCTCCTACAAATGTAAGCAGGACTGATATAAGACTCGTAATGTGACTGGATCTCACAAAAAAAACAACTTAAATCTCATATGGTAAATGTGTCACATTCTAAAGGGGCATCATGGGTAAATAAAACCTCTATGTCACAATCATCAAGACTCGATTGTCTGTGATAAAGATATCTCTATATCTATCTATATATGTTATAATTATTTTCCAGCTATGACACTTCACTATATACAAAGTGAACCTTAGAGGTGATTTTTTTTTCTGTGCAGAACATGTGGCACTGCATACCAAATAGATAGACTCATGCGCACAATAAATAGTGTCCAATTTGATATATAATAATATCGATCATTTATCAAACAATAATCATTTGATAGTTTACACTTACGGAGAGAAACAATGTGAATAAGGAGATGTTTTTAATAAATTCATGCTTGCTGAGATTTTTTTTTCCCTCTCAAACTGGAATGCTAGGTAGTGTGTTATAAAATATACTATGTTTCCTTCCCAGGATAGATTCTTAAATAATTGAGGAGGAGACAAATGATAGAACTCTACGCTAATATCATAATACAAAAATAAATAGGAGGTCTCCGTAGCGGAGTCTTCAATATTTCATTCCCGAAAATGCTTTGTAAATCAATAAAACTCTGCGCTCATAATAAAGCAATGAGGAAAATCTTTCATGGATAAAACATCTAAATAAATAAATTTGAATCCACAAGTGTGTCCATTCCCTGTAGAATTAAAATGTCTCTTCTGCATGAATGAGTGTGCAAAGTTGTCTTGTGTGCGTGTGTGTGTGTGTGTGTGTTGTGATTTAAAGTGTGTAATACCTGGTTGATTCCACGCTTGACCTCTGAACCTGTGTTCTCCTCAGTTAGCCTACTGTACACTGTACGTCCTGTAAACTTGTGGTCGTTTCCTGTAAACGCATAACTGCTTCCACTGAACTTCCAGAAATCATCGTCATAACTGCCCTTACGAACAAAAGCATCTCCTGAAACTTTGAGCCCTGAAACAAAGATCTAAGAAAGAGATATTTAACCCCCTCCTGTACCCACAGAACCCTCTCCATCACCCATCGAGAGTGGATCAGTGTTACAGATGTTACAGAAACCTCTTGGTGCCCCCTCAGGTTTAGTTTTTTGTTTTAGACTGAGTCTCGTTCTATGAGTGGATCTGGGCGGTGCTGGCGAGCAGCTTGTGCCAGCTCACCACTCGCTTGCGTAGGTCGACTTTGTCCAGCCACACGTAGGCCTCCCCAATCAGGGTCTTCTTTACAAACTTGCCACCATTGGACACCAGGAACAGCTGGTGTGAGCAGAACAGAAAGCACTATATGAATCTACCAGGTATACATGAGACTGATATATGATTAAAGCAATACACCTTGTGTAACACTGAATTAATGAAAAAAAAAACTATTTTTCTTTCTTGCCTTCACAGTAAATGAAGAATCAAAACACAGAGAAAAAATTTAACTTGAACTTGAAGTGAAAGGTGGTGAGGTTTAACAACAGTAAAACTATATCAAAACGTCTATTAATTCTTCGTTTAGAGTCAAGGCTTACCAGAAAAACAAAGGGTCTTTTATACACAGTATTCAACAAAACACAGAGACTGATAAGCAAATGGTCATTTTGAGGGTCAAGTATTTCTTTACAGGAATGGTTTGACTGTCTCAAGGCTGAACTAAACTAACCATATCCTAGGTCTAGCTTCACATTCAGCAGCAATACAAAACAGTGGTCTCTATCTTCTCATCTAACTCTTGGCAAGAAGGCAAATAGCCATATTTAAATAATAAGCATGTCTTTATGAAGCTACCCACCTGTTGTGTGTGTGTGTGTGTGTGTGTGCGTGTGTGTGTGTTAAGGACTGGTTTAGGAGTACCTGTAGAGAGTGTCCGGCGGGGTTCATACAGAAGCGGAAGGTCTCGTTAAAAGATGGCTCGCGGTCATGACGGCACACCCTGGTCTTCTTCTTGATGATCCTTTTCTGGGTGGCGATGTTCACCACATAGAGCTTCACATAAAGATCTGTTGGCGCACACACACACACACACACACACACACACACACACACACACACACACACACACACACACGAATGACTTTAATTTTTAGTTGACTTTTTACTTGCAAATGTATGACTTCTTAATCTCTTTAATCTAAGATAATATCTGAATTCTTTTGTCATAAATTTACAAATTCAATCTTGGACATTTGAATTTCCAAGCAGAACATTTGGTGTATTTTCTCAGAACATTATCCCCTCCCTCTGGTACATATTTTCTTTTCTACCAACAACGGCCCTAAAATGCCATCATAGTTCAACAAGGTTTGTGGTCATTCATTTTAGAGATGGGTGGAGTTTATTTTGCTTCTGCAGGTACCCACTAGAGGGCCACAAGAGAGGTCAAAGCCACTTAACATGTAGAGAAGAAAGTGTGAGGATAAATACGAACACTGCGTTAGAAATAGTCACAGAAGTTCATGGCCACGATAAAGTGTTAACGAGTCACTGCTACACACACTACACTTTCTATGTACTGTCAATGGAAGAAAACCTTTGTGTGCAGATTCCATCTGGATGCAAATGCAAATCAAAAAGGAAGCCAGCAGCTTGGGTATTAAGATGTAAATATTACAAGAGGAGGCGAGGGGGCGGCAAGCTGCGCTGAAGTCTGATGTTTCTGTGAACACCAGAGACACGTCTGTCCAGTGTTTATAAAGCCAGGATCACATGTAATCTAAGCCTGATTACCATGGTAGACCTTTCGCCTCAGGGTGCTGCTGATTCTGATTCTAAATTATAAGACATTCACAGAAATATTAATTTGTCATCTGGGTGTTTGCAGTGCTTCCTGTTTTGAACTTGTGATAATTTGCTGGCCTATATAATAAATACAAATAAACTACTATTACTATATAGTGTAATTGATGAAAAGTCTGAAAAATACAATTATTATTTAAAAAATGAAGCAACATATATTATTGCAATTAAAATCAGAGGAAAAAAATCAGAATATTGCCTTGTATAAATATCTGGGAGCTTTGCTGTATGTAACTGGTTTTGTACCCATTTTTCTCCACATTGTCTCTCTGCACCTTTCTTGATAAACAAAGCTTGTGATGGTGAAAGTTGCAGTTCTTGTCCAAGTGCACACAGTGACACATCACACCCCTGCTATGTCCATAGTGTGTCCCTTATGTCACATGTTTGTGTGCACATTACCCCTGTCTTACAGGGCCAGTGTAAAAGATTTGGTGGCATCTAGCAAACCAGTTGAAACTGCTCCCGTGTGCCACTGTGGCAACGTGAAAAAGCAAATGGCCCTATCTAGAATCAGTGTTTGGTTTTGTCCATTCTGGGCTACTGTAGAACATTGCGGACTCCATGGAAGAGGACCCGCTGTGTGGACAAAAACAACCCACTCTAAGTCATAAAAAAACAAAAACTCTTATTTTCAAGGTATTATATACCAATGAAAACATAGGTAGGAATATTATATACAATTTTCCCCAATATATCCGTCTAAATCCTACACACTGGGCCCTTAATGGTGTTTTTAACCTTACACACATATATTATTGGAGACTGGATTAAGTATAAGCCTAATGCTCCTTTCCAAGGAACTGTTGGCTGTGAAACGCCATCATGACACCTGTGGTTCTGCGTCTAGAAAAACTGGCGAGGATTTTGTGCTTATGTCAGATGCCAGTCTTTCTAAACAGTGTGGGCTGTGTGGGCCTCCCAGCTGTCAAATATTTCAATGATTAAAAAAATGATATGTATCACATGTAATTGTTTTTGAATGCTGCAAAAACATTTTGAAGAGTTTTGACAAATGTGGCAAAGGCAATAAAGGTTTTTTAGAAGTCCTGCATGTTGAGACCTTAAAGGGTTTTTTTCTATAACTACGGTTCAGAAAAAAGACCACAGTGTGTCCTTGTAGGTGTGTCCAACCCCTTCTCTCTTGTTTGTCTCTCTTCTCAGGGCCCTCCTCTTTAATCCTCTTGTCCAGTGGTTCCCAACTGTTCGGTCCAAAAGTGCATTGCAGGTCCGTTCTGAATGGACCACGAGTGATTTGTGAACATGTCAGTTTTGTAAAAACACACTTTATTTGAAGCACAGACCTACAGACTCAAGGAAATCATGTATCATGCCAACCTGTTTTTTTTTCAAATACAGAAACTATTTTATTGCCCTGGTCTTGGTATCATTTGACCTATTGGGCTCTTGAAACCTTTGATATCAGTTTTCATGTGCTGAGTTCAGAAAGTGATTTCTTTCAGAAAAAGGCAACAAGCAACTTAGCATGAAATGTCCCACAAACTGCAAGAAATTAGTAAAGCATAAGTTAGAAAAATAATATGGAAAAAAAAAGAGACAAAGAGGGAGATCATTTAAAAAAAAAAAAAAACTAAGGAAAATGTAAAGAAATATAAAATCATACTATAAGAATTAGTATATTTTGGTACTTTCTTTTAGGTAATTTCCTTATTTGGATTTGTTTTTTTTACTTTTTTTTTGCAGATTTGAGAACATTTCTTGTAACCTTTACTAATTTCTTTGGGTCATTTCTTTAAAGTTGCTCACTGCTTGTTTCGCATGTTCTTAACAAGAATCAGGCCAGCTTGTTCATGTTTCAAAGGGTTAACCCGCTGTGCTTTTGCAGCGATTTATTATTATCTATTTATTGGGTACGTTTTAAGTAATTTGCACTTTATTCTGGCCATATTTTTTTAATCTAATTGTGTTCTAAGTGTGTCTTGTTTACATTTTGTGAAATACAATTGAATATGTCAAAATTTATATGTGTGGACCTTGAGCGAATGACTAATAAGAAATCTGGACCCCATGGCTCGACCAGTTGGGAATCACTGCTCTAGTCATCACAAATAAAACTTCTTTTTTCCCGCACATATGGTCTTTGTTAGTGTATGTGAGCATTCATGTGAAAGTGTTGTGTGTATAGTTGCTTTAAATTACCAGGCAGGTGGTCCGGAGTCTTGAACTTGTAGGTGATGTTGCGACATTGAAGAATCTCCAGGACCAGCTGCTCCCCCTCCGTCTTAACCTCCTTCTTCAGAGCGATCTTGATCTCCCCCATCACCTGAGATTTACCTAAATACACACACACACTGAATCAGCTCGGTACAGTGAATACATTCTGCATAGTTTGACTCTCTCAGCTGCAAATATTCAATGCAATCCATATCTATCAATGTGTCCCTGTTCTGCATGTGACTGCCCCCCGCTGGAGACAAAGTGTACTCTCATGATGAGTAATATCAAACACGGCCTGCGAGCAATCGCATTTATTTGTTTAACAAGGATGGTGAGAAGTTATGAGGAGCTCTGCCTGGCTTCTGGTTGCCTTGGAAACTGAATGGAAATGACAGTTTTGAAAGCTGGGTCAACAAGACCCTGGCAAACAGTGATGGTAGCCTCAGTGTGTGTGTGTGTGTGTGTGTGCGTGCGTGTGTGTGACCAGAGGACACATTGACAGAGAAGGACTGAGGGAACAGAGAGCAGATAATAAAGAGATGAAGAGGCCATGCCGATAAGAATAAATGTGTTAATGTGTTCATCTGTGTGTATAAGCTTCAGTCTCACACTTTGTTATAAACGGGGAAGTGAGATAACAAAACTTAGTTTTTAAAAGATCATCTTTGCTCCTTTGCATTAGTCATAACTACTTGACTAGAAACTTTACAGCCAGGAAGGACAAATTAGGAAAATCAGCAAGAATAGACTGATTAAAATAACTCGTAAACTGATTAGTTAAAATGTCTACATATGATGTAAATAATGCATATTAGGTTGCAATGAAAACAGCAGAGTTAATATAAAGACCAGTTTTTAACAATGAAAACATGTTCAAATATATAAGAAAAGACAGTAAAGGGGAAAAAAATATACTGATTTTAATTTTATATTTTTATTGCATTTATTAGTCCTTGAGGCTGCACATTTGAATGCAAATGCTGTTTTGGATACTGGTAGAAGATGAGCTTACTTTGTTTGAATTTAACAATCCGAGTCACTTAGTCAGCCCTAAAATGTTAAAAATGCATCTTTAGTGTAAGGTTTTAAGAGGCATCAATGCATCAACTAACATGCAGTCTCTACGGCAGATATTTTCAATCCATTTAAGATGATAAAAATGCTTAAAAATTGGTTCATAATTTTGGAAAATATGACAGCTGCCATGGAAAGAAGATCATCCTGTAGAGCCGACATCCTATTTTGTATCTAATTCTTTTCCAACTGTCTTCATCATTCTGTAAAATCACAACAAAACAAATGTTGAGGACGACTAATTTTCACTCCTGCCACCTAAAAATATGCAAAATTATCTGATGTTTCTATTTTTATAGGTTGCATAACATAGGTAAAGTAGGAGTTTGGCATAAACAGCATTACTAATCTTGAAACCTATTTTTGCATTTGAATCCATGCCATTATAATCTGGGCTGCAAAAAGGATCTCTAACAATGCCAAGTAAATGTGGACTTCAGTACTCTAACAGATGAACATTAATTACCACACGGGGATATATTGTTATCTGAATAACACAAAGTTGAAAGTATTTTAAAAACATACAAGATTTGGGGATTTTAAGAGAACATTAAGAGCTTGAGAATGCTTGAAGAGTTACTTAGTGGCACATGAAGCCAAAAATGTTGGTCTCGACTCCTGATCAAACCAGCCACTTGCTGCTTAGTCCTTCTTGAAAAGGAGTGAAATAATTAAATCATGCAGCTTTTCTCGACTTTTGATAGTGAAAGGAATTATTTTGAAGGGTTGTGCACCTGGAATACACTGCATGCATGAGCAGCGTGCGGCAGAAACCTTGGCGAATTGCAGCTGTTTCACGCTTGTAGTGTTCACACCGGCAGCATTGTAGCTGTGACGCTTCTGCAGGGCTACCTGCTGCTATGAGTACTGTATTTCCACATATAAAACACAAATTCCACTCATTTAGGAGGTTGAGCAAGCTCTTGCATTGTCAACAACACAATGTTTCTCAATTAAATGCCTTGTTTCGACAACTGATGGGATTCTGTCAACAGAGATGTTGTCACAAGGCGTTTATTTTGAAACAGAAGCAGGAAAGTTTGAGTAAAATACATGTGTTTGTATCTCTATGACAGATGAAGAAATATTAACTGTAATAAAAGGTGGTATAATGTCAATATAATTATCAAAACGCCATTTCACTGTCTAATTCTGCTGACAACTGTGCGCAGCAAGTGGAAAAAAATCAGCGAGCCACCGTTTCTCTAGAAGTGCTGCGGCTGACACACAACTGGGACGCACTGCCATGTCTGCTGGCGTTAATTTCAAAAACTGATTTACAGACGTCTCTTTCACAATATAAGGAGAAAAAAAGTCTTTTTTGGGCCCAACAGCATTACATAACGGCCCCAGAAATTGTTAAGCTGTTTGGTAGATTCTAGGGGTCTATGCTGGAGCCCCAGACGCCCCCCTCCCGCTCCACCTCTGCCAACAAGTACGAATATATAAACCCATGCATGTTCTGTATGTCTAACCTTCAGAGTCACCATGTCCCATTGATGATTTCATCACATCTGTGCCATTTGGGATCTTTCCACTAAAGAGAGAGGAAACAAAACACAGAAATTATAAAACTACACAACAGTTTTTAAATCACAGTGCATATCTTCCGCTTTGAATGAGGGAATTTGTGTGGGCGTAATGCAAGTAGTAGTTTAGCATCAAATAAATATCTAAGACTGGAACTGTGGCTTTTTTAAAAAAGATAAATGCATTAAATAAGGTGACTCACAATCGGGGCACCTGGAAGATGGCACTGTCCACCTCATTCATTTCTCCTTCTTCGTCCAACAGGCTGTAAGCGCTGCCGCTCAGGCCGCTGTCCAATGAGGCCGCTGTGACCGGGGCGTCACTGGATCTGTAGCTTGACCGAGCTGTGCAGAGACACGACCACACCCATCACGACAAAGAGACGGGAAGAAAAATTGCACTTCTGCCGGATCCAAGATTGTAAAAACTAGGGCCAAAAAGCATTAGTTAATATCTGCAGAGACTAAAATCCATCATAATCAGCTTCATACTTAATTTATGCCGCAGTCAAAAAGGGGACTCTATTCAGGGGACAAAAGGCTGGATTGTGATGAATAGCACACAAACACTGCAGACTCGCGCAAAGCATATGAGCAAACAGTAGAATCTCTCTCTCAGACAAAGACAAGACAGTAATATCTCACATATAAAGCTTCAACATGAAACAGACGCATAAATCCAGAGAAACATCACATATATATGTTTATGCCAAAGAAGACCAAACAAGAGGCACGTAGACCCTACTGACATTGTTAGTCATCTATATGAACTATTAATAATAATCTAATATCTTAGCATTAGTTTAGTTTAAAATCAATTACATTAATATCGTTTAAAGCATGTTTATGAGGGTACCTTTTTATATAAATGTTTTTTAAGAGACTGTTTATACATATTTAAAAAAAAAATTTTAAATATCAACATTTAATTCTCAGACAGCTGATCAGGCAGTGTGATCGAGTATGAATGATGTGAGATGCGTGGATGTGGTGCAGAACAGGATCCATGCCGACGCGTTTTTCTCTCAGGCCACTCAACACATCGTCACTGACTGACTGCTAAAGCTCACTAATATCAGGTCATCGAAGCACTGCAGGAGTCGTGACCATAGGCGGATTATTGGACAACAGGCCCCTGGGCACAGATATGCAAAAGGCCCTACCACCTCTCCTACAGAGGAGCGAGACACACAGACTTTGTGGTGGTTTTGCCTCTTTATAAATGTTGTTTGCGTCTCTTAAAGGTAACTTTTTGTCCTTTTTATTGCCATTTTCTGTCTCTTGGTAGTCAATTTATGTCTCTTTGTAGTTGTTTTTAGTCTCTGTATTTGTTTGCACTCTTAAAAGCCTTTTTGTGTCTCTGTGGTTGTTTTTGGAGTCATTCAGTTTCTTTTTGTAATCATTTGTGTCTCTCTGTGGTTGTTTTGTGCCTCTTTATAGTTGTATTGTGTCTTTCTGTGTCTGTTTTGCCTGTTTGTGTAGTTATTGTTTTGTCTCATTTGCATCTTTTTTATGGACTTTTTATGTCTCTTTGCAGTCATTTCGTTCTGGTTGGTGCCTGTTTGACTGACATATTGCCATTGAGTGCCAGGGGGTCCCCAGGCCTGTGCAGGTAGGCCCCTTGTGTAATCAGTCAATAGTTGTGATGCAGCAGACCTGGCAGCATTGACTCTGACACATTCATTTCCTGGTATTAGTGAGCTGTGTTGGTGGCCGTTAAGCAAAGCGCGTCTCGCTGCATGAATCTCTGGTGATGTGGTGCAACTTTCTGTCTTCCTGGCTTTTTTAATTAGCTTGTAAGACTCCCCTCTCTCTTTCTGCAGGTGTGCGTTAGTAGCATCGCATCCTCTCTTTCTTTCACTCTCTCTCTCTCTCCTTGCTCCATCTGTGCTTCAGTCACACGACAGAGAGGAGACTCTTGGGCAAACTCTCACCTCCGGTGCTCTGCGGCCTCTCCTCTGACACGGCTTTCCTGAGGGTCAGGTGTCGGCCGTCTGCTCTGCTCCCTTTGGCCGACACAACCGATGGCAGGGCAGGCAGCCAATCAGACTGGGCTCTCTGAATGGTGAGCACGCCCACTACGCTGTGTCTCTGGTGCCTCAGCGAGAGGCGGCCTCTTTGGCCTGGTTTGTTTTCGCAGGTCAGGTGTCAAGGGGGGGGTCAACGCCAGGGAACAAAGGTCATGGGGTCGAAGTTTTAAGATGGAGGGAGGGAGGAGCGAGATGGAGATTCAGAGAGCGGTTTATCTTCACCATGGCAACCAGCTTGACTGTCAGTCACATGCAGCCACAGTGTGCGGTGCACATTCGCCCCCTGCCGCATGTCACTAAGAGGCGGGGTGTGCAGCATCTACTGAGGTGCATCGTGAGTCCAATAGTTGTTTAAACAGAAAAGGGGGTTAGCGGACTGCATGCACAGCCATCTCAGTGGAGGAGCTTCAGTTAAGCTGGTCGTTGTTTATTAAAAAGGAAACAGAAAATAAATAAAATTTAAAAAATAAAACTACCAAAAGAGGTTAATGATATTTGGGAAGGGGTGGGATTGCAACTTTCTTCTGTTTCCCTGCTTGGATCAATCAATCCAAAATATTTAACTGCTCGCTGGTGACAGAAATCTGTCGTGTAAGCAGAAACTTATCCCACTGAACTGAGCTTGCAGCAATAAAAGTTTAAATATGCTAGTCTTGTCATTTTTAGAGAGTTGGAGATGTCACTGTGCACTGACAGTAATTGACAGATTTTGCTGATTTGTTCCTTTGGAATATATCTTGTAACTGTGCTCTTTCTTTTCCAGATTTTACTTTATTTCCCCATGCTTTCTATTCTTCTTAAGTAAAGTTAATATATTTAAATTACTTTTAAAAACTAAAAAAAAAAGAACCGAGATAAAAGTGCTAATTTCTTTTTAACTTCATATTAAAATAGTATTAAAGAATACAATTGTTTTTGGCCTGTTTAGTTATTTTTAATGGATTTTAAGTAGTTTGAACTGGCCGTCTACAAGCAACCATTAAGCCTCTTTGGGGTCATTAAAAAAGGGAGAAGGTCAAAGACAGTGTGCTACAGTACAGGTGAGGTGCTGGCTCTACACACTTGTGCGTACACACAGAAGAGAAGCGGTGAGAGGTCGACACACTGTGAGTACAACGGGGGGAGAAGGGGTGAGGGAAACCAAGAATAGAAAAACTAAAGGAGAAGAAAAAATAACAGAAGGTAGAAACAGATGAGTGCGAGGAGGCCATGCTGCGTGGGCTTTATTTGCGTCTTGGTTTACTTGGTTGGAGGCGTTGCGGCGGCTGCTGCTGTGACTGCTGCGGGGCATCGCCCGTTGCTACGCCGCTTCCAGCGACACCGCCGTCCTGATGGTGTTGCCGTGCGGCACTTTTGCTGGAGCGTGAAGCGCCGTGCGAGCGAGAGTGTTGGCTGTGTCCGTGGCTGTGGCTTTGGCTCTGGCCCTCGGACGGGGAAGGCTTCGATGTGCCAGGGCTACTGTGAGATTTCTCGATAGTGGGCACCTGCGTGTCTAAAACAACCAGATTTACCAAATTACCAAAAAAGCTATTTTTACTTTACTTTACTTAGCGGCTGTTACCTTTTGTGGTGAATAAGTAACTGGCTAATTTAGCCACAGTAACTGCCTTCTTTATGTTCTTAAAGCATCCTCATTCAGTTTGATGGTTATTTTCTGAATTAGGGGATCATTCAAAGCCTTCCACGGCCATGTTGCCCTCTGTGTTAGAAGAAAGATAGAGGGAAGCTAAGGCTAGGCCTCTGAGCTGGGTGACATCATGACAACCAAGAAAACGGACCATGAGAAAGCAAAAAAGCATGACGCAGAAGCTACGATGGATGTGCAAAAATGGGCATAGAAAGGTGCTGGTAGTAAGAAAAGACTGTGAGAGAATAACAGGTGGACAGACACCGAGATATTGAGAAACAGACGAGAGAAGCAGTGACAGGAAGAGAGCACAAAGTAAGAGAAGAAGAAAGAAAACAAGAGGAGAAGAAGAAAACAGCAGAAGCAGCAGAGTACAGACGGTTGTTAAGGGATGAAGGTGATTAAGTCAAGCAGGTGAGGGAATTTCATCGTGTCCTACCCTTGGCAGGATCTGGAAAGATCCCGTGGCTTCGGCTCTTTATGACAGATGATTTTGGGGAATCCTGATTGTCGTGTGCGGAGCCAGAGGTTTTAGGGGAGGAGTGCTGCGAGGAGGGTTTAGAGGAGCTGTGTCGGCCCTGGCCTGAGTGGGAGCGCCGGTGGTGGTCCCCCTCGCTCTGCTCCTTCAAGGGGAGCCACCTGGGGACGTTATCCAGCTGGGAGGTGTTGGACAGGTCAATAAGGACCTGGGGACAAACACAGCAGTTTAGTGGGCTTATGCCTGAAAATATATCAGTGCACCAGGGAATTAAACATTTTTTCAAACCGGTTTACCTCTCCCAAGAAATCATTAGAGGAGCACTTGTCGTAGTCCCACACGCTCACTTCAAGGGTCTTCTTCCTCAGCTGAAACACACAGACAGTTAAAGAGTTAATCCACCGTTATGATGACTAACTATCTTGGATGAGTGCATAATAAAATGGCAAAATAAACCTTAAAAAGAAAACATATGATCTGGGCTTAAAGTAGGAGCAGGCATTCAGCAGCTTAAAAAAAATAGACAACAGAAGTCCACAGATTTGCTGTGATTGATATGGGTCCAATGCATCTAAAATGGGATCTAAAATGATATAATTAAATCCCCATGGCATATCCATCTGCTCCACTAAAACCAGTGGCCACAATACTAGAAAGCATGCCAGCAGAAAAAAGGCATCATCTGAACATGCGCATTGTGAGTTTTTTGGTTTATGGCTTACATACATTCGAGATTACAGAGTTATAGAAAGTACAATACACAATATTCATATCACTTTGTCAATATATTAATACAAAAATAAATTACACTGTCAAACTTTTAATGTTCCTCTCTTTGCATTGATTAAATGCCTAAAAACTCACCTCTGGTCATCAAAATTACATATTTATAAGTTTTTTTATTTTCAGGAAAGCAATCCCCTTATGTCTTAAAATGGCTTAGATGTGGCGTTATGCTTTTGATATAGAAAGCCTCAACCCCCAAGATGATGGGATTGGTCCCTTAAGTTTGTGATGTAACAGAGTCTGGCTGTCTGAATCCGTGTTTTTGAGATTCTCATTGGTACTCTGCATTTCTTAGACTGAAGTTTTCACCCATGGTGTTGACTGCTTATTTGACTAATGATATGTACTGTAGCATATAAAAACACCACATGGACACATAAACAAATTAAAAACTTGATTTTCATTGGAGATGGTTTAAGATAATATGACTCAGGTCTTTGACATTGATTGTGTGGAGCTATGCCTTTGAGTATTGTATGTATGACCGCATACCTGCTCCAGGTGGATGTTTTTATAGATGACAGTCTGGTTCCACTCAGGGTTGAGACTCTTCCCTGCATGTTTGGACCTCCTCTTGTTTTCAGCACTGCAGGAACACATCACAACAAGATATACTTGGTAACAGACATGCATAAGCCTCGGAGGATAGCGGACCGCCACAATGCAGTGAGCACAATATATTGAGCACGATGTAGACAGTAGAAGGGAGAGAATGAATGTGATGCACATTGTTGGGACGGTAACAATGTGTGGGCCTACGTGCATGGGTACAATGTCAGGGCAGGCTGCAAAAAAGTCCACTTTGATGTCATTTAGTCTCATCAAATTTTGATGTCCTAAAACAAGCGAAAATATGCCAGTGTTGAAAAAGACGTTTTGTTTTTACTCATTTTGTAAAGTGCCAATTCTGCGAATCACTGGATTTTAAAAAAACTTGAAAAAAAGATGTTGTTGTTGTAAACTTGCATATGAAACAATGGCATAATCTTTACTGGCTAATTCTTTCACCTGTTTTCAGGAAAAATATACTTTATACAGCACTGGATTAGAAAAATGACATGTTAAGATGGATGTTTTTTGCAGTGTGTGAGGTTTAATATAAGACTGCAGGTCATGAGTAGGTCTGTAAGAGTTAGTTTGGTAAAGACAAGGACAATCTACTGTATACTGGAAAATAATGGGATGAATAAGGACTGCATAGCAAAATAATGGGAGTGTGTATTGAATGTGACGGGGCATCAAAGGTACAGTACGATGTCAGGGCACGATGTAGGACATTACTGAGGGGTTTTAATCACAAAACAGGGACAAACTAAAGGGTTCAATGTTAGGATATCAAATTACAATGGCAACAAAAACAGACCATCTACCAGGAAAACACAACAGTTAGCTGGGAAAATGTTAATTGTCAGCACAGGGGAGTATAAGTTTAGGTTGTTATGTTAAGGAGATGGGAAGTTAATATTAAGGGATTCATATCCTTGAAAATGCAAAGCTAAGCCTAAAGGTGAGAGGAACATCATGAGAGTATGGGGACCGGGGAAAATGCACAATTTCAGGAAATTAGTGGAACTAAACAAACTATTTTTTTTTTATCAACAATCTTCCAATTTGGACATTTTTTCACCTTCACCAAACTGACAACCAAATTTCAATTTCAACCAAAACAGAACCAAAGTACCAAAGTGGTCAAGTCACATACCTGGCGTTCTGGACAACCATGACCTGACTGAGAGGGTCCAGCATGCATTAAATATAAAGAACAACATACAGAAACAATAGTCAGAGGGAGGGTGAGGGGTCAAAGAGTGTCTGTGGACTGTGAGCGTGTATGTGGGAGGGGGAGGTCACTGCAGATTTGGGTTTTGTGTGTGATTAATTAAGTGGGTGTTTTGGAAAAAGGGTGAGAGCGGGGGACTGTGATGTGCTGCAGCGGTGGATTGAATTTGTGCTTGAGTGTCTTATGAATTGTGTTGAGAGGGCTTTCAGGTGATGTAACGCATCCTTTGGCAAATGCAGTGAAGATCTGCTGCTTGTGGAACAGCTGTGGACAGATGGCTGCATTTATAAATCTTTGTCCCTTACTAGGAGTGCGACAGCATCCACTAAATTGAACCCAATTTGCGTGCACAAAGTTCGTTGGCAAGCAATTCATCATTACTTTCCCGAAAAGCTACGCTGAAAAATCGAAAGTGGTATTTTTCAAAGTAAGAAAATCTTTTGGATTAACATTTTATTTTGGCTGATATACAAGATATAGTGCAACAGATTCTTGCAAAACACCAACCTTAATTTGGACACAAATGTATGGTAATTCATAAAACTTAAAACAGGAATTATGCTTCTGCAGAGATACAAGTACATGTCTTTGCAAAACTACATAGAGAAGGGTGTTACGTTTACTTTAAATATTTATGACAGGAGCAGAGGAGGAAGTGAGGTGACGTAGCAAAAAAATCCAACCAATTTTATTTTTACATTGTTTTTTTTTTAACTTAAGATTATAACTAATAAACTTGGTAAAAATTTAGAAGTTTCTTCCTTCACAGAAAGAGTTATGGGGAATACAAAATATTTTAGACTACATTTTCAGTCTGCAGCAAAATATACTCGCTATCTATAATAAATAATGCCCTGCTAAGTATTTTTTATTTTGTAAACAATCTCTTCCCTATCATTAAGTGTTTTATTCCTATATATATCAGATCATAACTAATAATTGTGGTGAATATGGAGAAAGCTATTTCTTAGAAAAGCTATAGGGAATACAAATTATTTCAGAATGCATTATTGTTCTATCATAAAATGTATCCCTTCCTTATAATGCGCAAATAATGACCGTTTATTAAGTATTTTATTTCATGTATATCTTAGATAACAGCTAATAAATATAGTGAATATGAAACATGCTATTCTTCCCTAGAAAAAAAGTTTTTAGACTGCATTTTTAACCTGCCACAAACTGTGTCCCCTCTCTTTAATTCACAGTCCCTGCCCTATCAAGAATTTTATTTTGTACGTACTTCAGAGCTCCTTATGGGGTGATACAGATTTTTTCACATTTGTTTCACAGATAAAACAATTTATTGACACTGTCTCCCATGTAATATTGATTTCCATTTAATGATTTCTCCTTCATTTGCTCCAACAATGACTGCTACATGTGATAATCCATACAGTCACATCTTTAAGAGAAGTATGTACATTTGCTTATGCACAGCCTGAAGAAGCATAATTCAACTTTTCTCACATTGACATGTTCCTATCGCCAATCATGACTATTCTTTCCCTCTTTCCTGGTTGCTATGTATTAAACTTTTATTTATAACCACCTGTTTCACTGCAGCAGCTCCATGTGGTTGCCAGGAGATCTGTGATGCAACTGAAAAGCCTCTGTATGGATTGCAGTCGGTGCTCTGACAGCTGTGAGCATGTCCATGTATACACACATGTAGCATACACTCGGGTATTTGCACACATGTGCCTAAGTGTACATGTTTCGGAAACCACTTCCAGCAGGGCGCCTGCAGGGCTTGTGGGTGCCGCTCTAGTCCCTTCAGCATTACCCTAAGCCTGTCTAAAACCCACAGTGGTGTTTGCATCTGCACATGTCAAACTGAAGGCCTGAGACAGCGGCGGCTGCAAAGCTCAGACGTATATCATTGCTTTTATCTAAAATGATCCCAGGAAAAAAAAAAAAACCCTCTCGAGGGACCTCAAATAGCAGAGGAGGTGGGAGTCAATTACATTACAGCGCAATCACGGTGAAAAAGGCAGCCCCGGACTTATGAGAGAGTGTGGATCGTATTGCAAGTAAATATGAGAGCTATTGATTTGGACTGCACTCACACCTACAGTAGAGCTCCCATCAACAGGGGCAACATCAACACAAGTACACAAGCAACTTCATGTCATTTACATGATGTTTATGTCATTCAGCGGTGAACAGGGGCTCATGTAACAAGGAGTTCATTTCACCAGTGGAACTATATTATACAAACAGGACATTTGATGGACCTGATGTGCAGTGTATTGGTGCTATGAAACTGATACCAAAAGAAGGGCATGTGCTGCACATTGAAAGATGTCATGGGAAGGCAAAATCAATAGTAAATCGATTTTAAAAATGAATGAAATTAGGTTTGAGCTTAACGAACTGGCTGCCTTTGTAACCTGGATGTCTATGGGGGATATCTAGGCAGTTATATTACTCAAATTCCCTCTATACAAGTGGCTAAAAATAACACTAAACTATGATAACAGTCACATTTTACACACTTTTATCTCTCTAAATCAACACAGTTTGAACAAAAACTATCTATTATTTATCTATAACTGGCCTTGATCCTATTCTGAACCACTTAAGGTGTGCTTGAAGGTGCCAAGCCCTTTGACTCACCCTCTCCCTGGCAGGAGATACACTTTAACAAACGGGTCAGAGTAGCCATTATTGTCCCGCGGGGCGAGGTTTCTAGCCTGCAGGACATGAACGATCAAGTTGCCAAGCTGCTTGTCGTAGTGGATTTGAAGCTGCAAAAAGAAGCACACAGAATTACAATGGATTCAAATGCATGTGGGGAGAGAAACAATGTTAGAAAATTGTAAAAAAATCTATAGTTTGAAGATACAAAATTCAGTTCAGTTCTGTATTTTCTTGCATTTATTCAATCTCACGATTTTTTTGAATCACATTACATCTAAACTTTAAACATTCAGCGTTCACCCTCTTGTTTCACAGACCTGTATCTCTCCAGAGACGGGGTGAGACTGGGTCTTCATTCCCTCTGCAGTCTGTAGGAAATAAAAGCGACATGCTTAGATACCGCTAGAAAAAACTGTAGGTGGATACTGGTGGGTGATCGTACTGTACACTTTGTACTGCAGCTGCTGTGCTGTTCTTTATGCATTGCTTGAGGCAACAAGTTAAACTCTTGATGGACCTGTTTTAATATTCATTTTAGATTAGTTAACTCTTTAAAACCTGACCAGATTGACATGATTTCTTCCAAAAGCATGGGAGGAAGGCAATGAGCAACAAAAGAAGAAATGACCCCAAAATTAGCAAGACATTAGTAAAAAATACAAGAAAATACCCGAAAATTAGTAAATAAAATAAAATAAAAATAAAAATAAAATAAAATAAAATAAAATAAATTTTTGTATAATATAATATAAAATAAATAAAAAATAAAGATGTGTGTATGTATACAAAATTGTTGATTTTTGTCTTTTTAAGTTGTTTGGGTCTCTTAAAAGTAACTGTTTGTCTTATGATAGTAATCTTTTGTCTCTGAGAATATTTTGAGTCCTTTTTAGTTGTTTTGTGTTACTTTTATGTGTCTCCTTGTGTTTTTTTTGTGTGTGACTTTGTGCTCATTTTAATTCGCCTCCTGGTTGGTAAATGTTAAGTTCAGGGACACAAGTGAAGGTCAGGGGAGTCCCTGACCTTTTAGGCCCCAGGGCCTTTCCCAGTAGCTCAGAAATCCATTCATGACCATAACTCCACTGCATCTTTACATATCAAAAGGTTTGTATACTGCTATATTAATGATGATAATATCATATAGAGCTTCTCTAATAAACGTGGTGTAAACAAAATATGTTCCCCAAAGAAAACATGATATTATAAATAGGACTCAAGAAAGGAATTTTAAGAGTGGTAATGCCTGCGAAGCTCCCAGGGAACTGGGAAGTTAAAATTGTTGTGAATTAATGAATCAAAAAACTGCAGATGTATGAATAACCAGACAGCAATTTGTCCAGCAATTCATAATGATACTGCACCTCAGGGGTGTGATATAATGTTTGATCAACACTATAAATTCTTCAAAAGAAGAAGAAACATCTATTTTAAGCTCAATATGACAAACAAACCCTCCACGGACTCGCCTTGCTGCTGTGGCGTTTCTTGCTGACGGAGGGCGATCCTGGTTGAGCGGGGCTGGAGGTCGCTGAGGTGGTGGGGGGCAGACCGGAGGAAGAGGTGGAGGTGGGGGCCTGCTGCTGGGACACCTTTTGCAGCTCAGCAGCCAGCTGTTTGGGGTCAACACCTGGAGACCTGGGAGGTCTGTCACCTAGAGGGGGTTCACACCAGACACAGAGGATCATCATCATGCAAAGCAGTGGTGGAAGAAGTATTATTATTCTTTAAATAAAAGCACAAACAGCAATTTGTGAAAATACTCTGTTACAACTACCAGTCCTGCATTGAAAATGGCGCTTTAGTAAAAGTAAGTAAGTATAATCAGGAAAATGTAATTAAAGTATCTAAAGTAAAAGTACCATATGCAGAAAAAACTAAAAAGAAAAAAAAGGACAACCAAAACGTATACAAAATTATAAAAAAGGAATAAATACTCCCCAAAATCCTCAAAATTATAAAAAAAGAAATTAGAAACACATGCAAAAACTCAATATTAAAAAAAAGTAAAAAAAAAAAAAAAAAAAAAAAGAAAAAAGCCCAACAAAACTCAAGACTGCTGGGGGAAAAAATGAAATAAAAACTCTACTTTTTAATGCAAAAATCCTGATTTGCAGAGTAACTTAAACTGTTAGATTAATTTAGTGAAGTAAAAAGTACAATATTTGCCTCTGAAATGTAATAGAGTAAACATATATAGTAGCATGAAAAGAAAATACTCAAGAAAAGTACAAGTACTTCCAATTCTTACTTAAGTACAGTACTTAAGTAAATGTACTTATTATGCAAAGGCACCAACAGGAAGAGGGCGACAGGAATCCTTTACACTGTGGTAGCTCTTTTGAGATTGATCTAATGGTCCCAGTGTAATGCAGACAGAATGAGGAAATAGGCCACCAGTAATACATGGCTGAACATTAGAAAAGAGAGAATTGTAGATGAAAGCAATATGACAAGAGAGTCTAAAAATTGCAAGAGACAAAAGCTAATTGGGAAACACTGAGAAGGCAGAGACGGTGGGAAGCAGCAATCGCATGTGGGGTTGAAGTTCTAAATATACTGTAGCTTACTTTTGCTGTGCTCCTGGAAATCCAGGTGCTCAGAACCGTCAGACTCAGCCAGCATGTTGAGATCACTGAAATACAGGAAAAACATGTGTTGTATAATTCTGAAATTTCAAACTCAAGCAGGTAGGGAAAAAATAAGTTAAAGGAAAACTTGCACCTGACGTAGCCGGTGCGAGGAGTTTGCAATCCCTGACTTTAAGTATTTAAACGAGAAATCACATTATATTTTATATTTTAACTGGTGGGTGTTTCATAGAAACACCCACCAGTTTTTTTGATGTCAAGACTAAGTGAAAAAAAGAAAAACATAGTAAAGGGATAAATTGCAGAGATGAAGAGGCAGGAAATGTAAAACAAAACGCAATAATTGGATTAGGAAGATATCAGATCAAAGATTCATTTGAGAGCGATGACAGTGGTGAAGGAGTGGTGGGGAAGAAAATAAAGAAATAACAGAGGGATGAGTGTGACACTAAATATAGAATGCAAGGAGAAAGATAGAAAGTGACAAAGATTATACTCACAGTCTGACACACACTTCTGCTTCATTGCACGGCTGCCCGACGAGCCCTTGCACCTCTTCATAGGTTTTTCCCGTCAGAAGAACGCCATTCCACTCCAGGACTTGCATTCCTGTACACAATTATTCACACAAACACACACACACACACACACACACACACACACACACAAAATTAGTACACTAAATGTCTGTTGAAACATTTCACCTCAAACCAAAATCAAACCAAAGCCTTTAAAGTGAGCAGAAAAGGATCAGTTCAAGATAAAAGATAAATACATGTGAACCCAAATGAGGGACCAGGTCAGGATCTAACATCCAACCTTTGATTTAGATTCAAAGCAAAAAACAAGCTTTGACTCTTGTACTCAAATGTTGTGTGCATCAGACTGGAAGCCAAAACCGGGGAGATAAATGTTGGTGACAGCCCAAACAGCAGCTGTGTGACAATGTCGCTTGTAAGGCCCACGGGCAAAGAACCGGGCTAAAATGAACATGGAAACCGCCTCATGTTATTTCAGCTATAAAACTATAATTTTCAGGATTAAATTATTATCATTATGGCCTGGAAAGACACAAATCCTATCTTTAGTTCAGCAAAGACAAATATCTCATCTTGGAAAGTGACCATTTATTTATATTCAGTGGTGGAAGTTTGAAAATCCTTTACTTATGTAAAAGAACTAATACCGCCCTGTGAAAATACCATGTTACAAGTAAAAGTCCTGTATTGAAAATAATACTAAACACACCCAAAAAGTCAAAATTCTTTTTTAAGAAAAGAAAAAAAACAGCCCAAACCCCAAAAGTATAGGAAAAACACCCCAAAGCTGGTACAATATTGTACAAACAAGTACAATATTTCCCTCTAAAATGTAGTGTAAATGCATAAAGTAGCAAGGAAATTAAACACTCAAATAAAAAAACTCAAACTCATGCATAAGTACAGTACTTGAGTAAATGTATTTAGTTGCACCTCTTCACTTTATATCTAATAAAACATTAAATGTGAATGGAAACAGCACACCACACCCACTGCAACCTCCAAAACACACCCCAGCAGGACTTACACGGATTGAAACAGCTCATCAGGAGAGTCCGTTTGCGACGATACTCTCTAGCTGCATGTGTGAGTGACAGGGAAGCTACTGTAGTTTCACCATAACATCATTCTTCAAACTGTTTCCACTCTATGGCTTGAATGTGTGTTGCAGTTTGCACACATTAAAAAAAACTTCCAGCGACCAGACAAACAAGCATGTATTGGTACACTCAGTGTCCCTGTGACAGTAAGCCTCTGACTACATTTCTCCATATTCACACCACCGAGGGTGAGGCGCCGTGTTCACACCGGCGGAACCGAAGTACTTTGTAGCCGTTCTGCTCAGTGTTGATGACAGGGTTGCGGCTGTTGTCATGGTTGAGCTGTCCTCCCGGCTAACAACACCACAGATGCATTTTGACTCTTGGACTGAAGCACTCATGTCCAGTTTCAGCCTCTACGTTTGACTTCTGTCTGTAAAGCATAAGACTCATATAGAGAGGTCTAGATAACAATGGCTAAGACAGAGTAAGAGGGAGCAAAGGAATATAGCAAAAGCAGGGCAGAAATACAAATTAACCCTTTAAAACCTGACCAAATTGGTTTGATTTCTTTCAAAAACTTGGTGAGCAGGCAATGAGCATCAAAAGAAGAAATGACCCAAACATTAGCGAGAAATTAGTAAAAAAAAAAGTACAAGAAAATGAATTGCATAAATGAAACCATTTATTATAGCCAGACAAAACAGAAATTATAGCCTGATTTTTAAATTACTGATGGTCCTTGAAAACATCACGTGTGATGGCACCAAATATATGATCAAAATAGCAAAATTTCATCAAAAATCCCTTTATTTTAAATTTTACATTTAAAATTTTGCCAAAAATAAACTGTTTGCACAAAAAAAGCTGTAAATTGATACTTAATTTTCAATAAAATATCATTTCATTTTTTAAAAAACAACAAAAAAATCTACAATAACCTGATGTTGTTACTATATTGAAGAGAGCCCTTGGTATAGCTTTTATTTCAAATTTAACCTGTAGTGATTAATCCTCATGAAGTGAAAGAAAGATATTTTTTCTTATTCCTTTTTAAATCATATTCTGTATTGTTTTTTTTAGATAAGCTAATAGTGATGCTTTAGGGATGGCAATGTTGAACAGGTGCCGATAGCTGTAAAATTCACTACAGATTGGTGTGAAATTTGCTGCACATATTCATGGTCCTGAGAGAACAAAATCTAATAACTTTGGGGATCCTCAGACTGTTCATCTGGCACCATTACGATGTCCAAATTCGAATTTGCAATACCTGCAAAACTAATAACATTCCTGCCAGCCTCAGCTGCACTTTGTGTTTAGTGCTAATTACCAAATGGCAAATGTTAATATATTAAAATGCTAAGATAATGAACATGGTGAACAACACCTGCTAAACATCTGCATATTGTTCCATTCTCATTGTGAGCATTTTAGCATGCTTGCATTAGCATTTAGCTCAAATTACTTCTGTGCTTAATTAGTGGACTAGTAACTCCAGTATGTTATAAAAAGCCCCAATAATTTCATATATTGCTCCCAACTGTATTTGTTTTAATTGTATTTTTTTTTTCATTATTAAGCAGTTTTCTGATACAGAAGAACAGGGAGAAAAGAAGACAAACAGGGATGTAAAGGAGGAAAAAAAAGGAAACGGAGGGAGACACAAATGAGAACAGAGAGTGCGAAAAGAATTGCCCACGCTCAAACACACACACACACACACACACACACACACACACATACACACACACATCCACAGAGTGCAGACAGATGGATAGCACACTACACAGGTCCAAACCAGGCAGTATTTCTCTCTCTCCCTATCTCACCATCTATAGATTAGCAGGATGGCAGTCTCAAAAAGGCGAGGGGCACAGCTTTAACGATTGTAAAATGTGGCTCAACACAGATTAAAGGGGGCCGTGAGCAGACAGATGGACTGGGAGGGTTAACTGTTTCCAGACTCCATGTGAAATCAATACCACCTCATGAAATGTGTCCCTGTTAATATACCACACAGCGATTTATCCTGAGGTGGCGTCAGTGAGAGGAGTGTAAGGGTGAAATCACAGGTCATATATTAAGGGTTAGTGCGCGATGGTTACGTGGTGAAACGCAACTGTTGCAGTTTCAAGCTATGCTGTGTATAAAACAAAAGTATCTTTCTACCTTAGTGAAATTTCACCAGGGCTTACTGTATGTGACATTTTTCCTCTTTTTTATGTATCTGTGCCCCCCCTAAAGTTGAAGGTTTTTGTGGGTCCGTGAACACAGAGTCAGTCAGAGGCATTTAAATCGCGTGGTGGATAACTGATCTGTCAAACTGGTCAGAGCTGATCAGATCAGATCAATGGATGAAAGGAGCAGCTGCTGCAGAGAAGTACAGAACAGTACATAGATTGCAATAGCACTCCTACTAAAGGGTCCAGCTCTAAAAATATAAAATCAATATGTGGTGACAGATGATCGTGGCAGGCTGCCACAAATGGGAAAAAAAAACCTGAATTTGTACCTTTCAAATGTAGCAGATGCAGAAATGTAACATTTACATTTTCAATTTTATGCCGTAACATTAATATGGTTGATGTGTGGTTAGGTTAAATCACGAAAACAGCTTGGAGAGGAAAATATTACGCTTTGGCTTTAACTTGGTGTGAAATGTGTGTAGAAATGTAACGTTAATGGCTTGCAGAAATGTGAACGGCCAGTATTTTATTCTGGCACCTGGGCAGCATGAAAATATGTAAATTAAATAATCTTCAGAATATCCTTTCTAAGTAATTTTCTTTATGTCTAGCCTCCTTTTTTTTGCTTAAGGGCACAGTTTTAATGTTTTTACAGATCTTACCTTCAAGAATCTTTCCTGTTTGCTCTGCAGCTCCTCCAGGTAGGACTTTGGCAACATAAGCCCCGATGTCTCCATTACTGCCAGGGACCTCTTTCCCTCCAACCACACGGATACCCAGACCATTTCCTGTTAGGTACCAAAAACAAAGACTGGTGAATGGAATTACTGATTTGCCTTCAGTATCATCAGTAAACATCTGCTTTTATTTTTTATTTTCAAAAGTACATTTTTTTGTGTGTTTCCTGAGAAGTTTGTCCAAAGGATTTGTTTTTAGGTAGTACAGGAAGTTGGTTATGTAGGCAGTCATTTAGGTACTTGGTCAGCCTAAATACACATAACAAAAAAGGCATTAAAACTTTTCTGTTACGTGATTTGCTGGCCAGCTTGAAACCTTTTTTCCAGCGTCATACATGCCAACACCTGAGCTGTTTGTCCACAAATCCCAGCCTATTCTATTTCTGTGGGTCACACATAAAAGAACTTCACCTACACAGAAGCAGAAGCTATTTAACACGGTTGTAGAAACAAGAACAAAATGACTCAGTTCAGCACCGGGTCCTCGTAAACAAAACTCTTCCTTTGTGGGTCTGTCTGTTGATTGCGTAAAATAATCCTGATTGTGAGGGATACGCCATTTTGAGCATTGCAATGACTGATGAGTGTGGAAAAGAGCCAAATCAAAAGGGAAGCCAGGAAATGAAATGTCTGCCTGCTTTGAGCCTGGAGGAATGGTGTGATGGAACGTAATGGCAGGGGAAGTGACTCGCCAGTTTGTTCAGATCTGGCATGAATATCAAGTAAATAAAATGCATGAAGCGCTTTAGTCATGCTCTGTAAAGCTAATAGGATGTTAAGATCCATATTAATGTGTACATTTTACTGTCTTCTTTTTTCTTATTTTGGAATCTATTTTATGATCAAAATCAATCAAGGGAAAACAATGTGCATGCTGTCAGCAGTGCATATTTGATACAGTCAGTAAGCAATGGGGTCAATAAAGTCTGAAGCATACATCACAGTCAATAACACATTAGCTTGTACTACATGCCTCTCTAAATGCATATTATTCCTATACTCCCAGAATGCTGCTTTTGTTGTTATTGGATGAAATGTAGTAAATCGAGGTACTTTACCTGAGACACTGCGATCTTTGGGATCCCTCTGTAGTTTGACCCTGAGGTGAGGGAAGGGGTAGTACGGGCCTTTTCCCTGTGGCCCATACACAATGGTGAGATGTCAAGTATGCACAAGGTCAATGGGAAACAGTTTAAATATGGACATATCTGTGGCATTTAAGTTACTTGCATTAACCCTTTAAAACCTGACATCTCTTTTCTTGTTTTGCTTTTAGACACGCTTCACAAACATTTAAATCTGTGAACCCTAAGCAAATTGAGTTTGATTGAAAAACATGGGAAAAAAAAGGTAACAAGCAACTTGGTACTAAATGTTTCACAAATTGCAAGAAATTAGTAAATTTAGAAAATTATTTTAAAAAAGCTATAGGGAAAAAATACATTTATTATGTTACAGAATTATTTGATTTTTTTAAAACTTATTTTTTGTTTCTTTGTTAGTTACCTGTTTTCTGGTAATTTTTATTTAATTTTCTTGTACCAATTTCTTGCTATTTTTTTCTTTCATTACTCAGGTTTCAATGGGTTAATGTGAGTGTGCACAGGGGTGTAGCACCAATCTTGGGCCTTATGTATAAGCAGTCTCTGTAGGCCCCCCATCAACTCTCTTGATCTGTGTCTCTCCCATGCACCTTTTGATTTTTGTTTTTAAAATTATTATTAACAAAGTCAGATTGCTCTCTTTCCCTTTCTTTCCCTTTCTTTCTTCTCTTTTTGTGAATATTTCTCTTTCTCTGGGAAAGACATAAACAGTGTACATTAGTGCTCCAAGCAGCTCCAGCTCCATATACAGATGAGTCCTATACTCCTAACCACCAACATGGAACCATAACTGTTCTGGTTCCTGTACCTAATTTTAAACTGTTCAGTGTATTTCAAACAGGAATAAGGTTGTTCAGATCCAGAAAAGTTGGGATTTAGCAGGAACCAACAGAGAGACACGATCTACAGACTGGAAAGAGAGGATGAAGAAGTAAACAATGGAGAAGTCATTGGGTTAAAAACCAGATTTGGCGGAAAAGGGGTATTAGTGCCAATACAGAACCATTTAGCACCTTTCAGGGATGAGAGGGGCCTCAAACAGGTGCCACTATTTATTTATGTACAAAGTTCAGTCTGTCAAACAACTTATTTAGCCAATCTTACTTTAGTGAGGGAACCCATTACTTTAAACAAATGCAAACAAAACCAAACATTCCAGACTCCCTCCCCAATGGGGCCTACTATAGCCTAATCTCTCCTAATTTTTTCCCTCACTGCGACGCCCCTGAGCGTACACACCACATATAAATATCCAGGCAAATTAGTGCGAGTGCATGCATGTCATCACCACTTGGACTTGGTAAACAGCACATGTGAGAACTTGACATCAGTATGTGTGTGTGTGTGTGTCTTTTTTTTTCCTGTTTCACCTGTCTCTTCTCTTGTCCGTTCTCTGACCGTCCGTCTCTTGGTTTGTCAAACCAGTCTGTCTCCTCTCGTCTGAGGTGGTAGGCTTCAGGGATAAAAACAAGCACCACTTCAGAACCAATTTAAGGAGACATTTTCATCCGACTACATAGGTCTTTGATCATATTATGGCTATTAAATGTCATTAAGCAAAATTAAAGTCATGAAAAATATAGACTTATTAGTGATTGTGGAAAAAAAAAACAACGGCTGGAAGTTATTTCATTTTCTTGAGAGAAGAGGAAAGAATGCCAAGCAACACATTTCTCACAGGTGTAAAATAAGCAGGCAAAATGCAGTTTTAGAGTAAATAAACATATTAGTACAGTATGTATAGAAGCATAGTCTAAACCTATGGTGCAGTTGTTTTCTGAATGTAAATGTTGGGTATGTCAAAAATAAAGGTTAGGAAACTGATTGAAATTTGTTAGAATTGCAAAATGTAGGCATTCATTTGCCATTCTACAAGTGTGTTAAACCTCCCCAACATTTGTTCATGGTGATTGTGGTGCATTTGTGTGGTGCGGGTTAATATGTTAATAGCTAATGGATGACTGGAGAACTGAACTAATACTCTACCATTGGTCGCATCGTCTCTGTTCAAAGCCATCAGGGAATCACTTAGCGCTGGAATCAAGGCAAATGGGTTTATATTGCAAAATGATGGGATCCATACGAATTCCTCAACAAGTAGTTATGCTGCATTCAAGAAAACTTAGATCTGGGGTATTTAAATGTTTAAAGCAGAAAGTTAAACAGTGTTACCTCTATCTGAAACTAATAAAGGTGTCACATTTTGCATCCCTTTTCATGACAACACTTATAAACTGACCAAGTCGTTGCTCCATTACTACTTTAAAAAAGCATCAATTAGTGTGATGAAATGGTTTTTAGTTGTATATATTGCTTATAAATTTAATTATTAGTCATGTATTACCAAGCCAAACACCAGTAAATTGAGATTTACCCAAAGTGTATGCTCTAAATCAAAAAAGAAAAAGAAAAAGAGGAATAAAACACTTCAGCAAATTCTGCAAAAACTGGTTCGGCTTAGTGATGAGGTCAGAATATTGTATGATTTCAGTACGTGTACAAAAAAAAATAAAGAAACATAAGTAAATGCTTGCTCAGCAAATGACAGTTTAAACTGTATCCTTGTTCTGTCGTTTGTTTTTTTAATCACACTGTTTTATGTCCTAAAGTCAAAAATACAGAAAATGCAATAAAACCTTTGGGAAATGCAATTTGAAGAAACTGTACAGAATAGTTAATAGGCATTAATGTACTCCATGCAACATAAAGCCGCTGATGTATCACAATACATGCAAGCAAGTATTCACAACAACACATGCAAGTTAAAGTTTTATATTTATTACACACATGTAAGTGTTGCAATCTGATGTCAAGCATTCAAAGAATTATGACAGTATCTGCTTTAAACTATTATTTGCATGTCACTGTAATTTGGTAACACCTTGATCTTGCCTAGATTGGTATCATAATAGTTCAACCCACAAATATATTTATACACTTAAATATTACAATATAATGAAATACACAAACACTATAATTTACACATAAACTATTGTAACATCCAAAAAGTATAATTCATATAATATTGGCTGTATTATTACAATTCGTTGTTATTTTTAACAGTAATTGTAAAAGACGTGGTTTAACTGACAGAATTCTGTACCAATTATATAAATTTTGTAAGTGGGGGAGGCACTTTTCAGTGTATCATTTGTGGGGGAAAAAGTTTTCAAGATATGACCTAAATTTTGAAGGATTTCTTTCCGCTACTGTTGCTCAAGCCTTGTATGCTTGAGGGGCAGAATTCAAAAGACTGTGAAAATCTTCTTTAAGAGCTAAAACAGCTACAAATGACAACATGCAGACTGCCACAAGTAAGCAACTGCTATTTGAGGAGGGGAACCTCCCACACAATGTAGCTGTAACAGGAAGATAGACTATTAGGTGTCATGCAGTGAACTAACATGGGAAAGTGTTACACAATATCTGGAATGCAGACAGAAACACAATGCATGCATAAAAATACATTCAAGCAAACCCTAGAAGACATAGAGCAAAATGCAAAGAGTCATGCATGCATACCAGAAGTCAACTGAGTGACCACAAGTACTGACACCAGAAAACAAAAAGAGTATACATTCACCAAAGTTAAGGTTAGAAACATGCAGACTTTCAGTAAACACACAACAGCTAAATATTATACACAATCATACTAAAATGCAAGCAAGACACCCCATAACCAGACACGGATGACTCAAGGATGAAATATTAAGTAGGAAATGAGTGACAATTTGACAAGTCTGTGTTTTACCTTCACTATCTGACATGGTGCCCTGAAGGTCATCCAGAAGCACATAACCCCTACCCCTGGTTGGCTCTTCCCTGATATGTTGCTGCTGAGAATCCTGCAAGGAAAGGCAGGACCCAAACTGGTCCCTTGAGTCAGCTGAGATGGGTGGCAGAGGTCCCGCCGATGCCCGGGCCATGCCCATAGGTTGCCCAACAGGGCTCAATGGACTCTCTTCCTCTGAGTTCTGCGCCACTATAGGTATTCGCCCACGACCACTCTGCACAATGGGAAGGCTGGTAGGTTTGGTGCGACCAGATGGGGTTTGATAGCTTGTTACATCTCCAGATGTTTCACCGTCCCCTTTAAGCCTGAGCGAAGAGCTTGAAGGGTCTCTTTTAATCGACAAGTCCAAACCATAGCAGGATGTGGGTCTGGATGAGGGTCTTGAGCGACTACCACTAGGGTAGGAAGAGTCCAAACCTAAACTCTGGCCCAAGTTTAGTGACCCTGCCAAGTTGGCACCCAAGGTGGACCCTAGGTATTTTTGTTGCTCAGCAATATTTTTACGAAGGCCAAAGGTAATCTCATCTTGCGAGAGGCGGCTGGATCTTGCTGATGCACTGGTAGACCCAAGATAGCTAGTGTAGTCTGTCTCCAAACCCCTGTTGTCTGTAATAGAGGAATACTTTGAAGAGATCTTAGGATCTAATAATGGAGTCTTGTGTTTTTGGTAGAGCATGGATGCTGGGAGTTGTTTGGCCGCCTGCTTCTCTAGAGTAAGTCGACTGATGCTGTACTTGTCTGACTTTGGATAATGTCTTTGGGAGTAACTAGAGATGCTTGAGCTTGGGGAATAGTAGTGCTGGGAAAGGCCTGTCAATTGTTCCAAGTTTTCTGACCCTGTACTTCTCCTAAACTCTTGCTTGAGCTGCTGCTTCAGCAGTTTCAGTTCATAGGGTTCCTCCATTGTATCCTCTTCATCAGGGGTCTTTCCAAATGTGTGCAGTCTAGATGTGGATCCCAGATAGTCAGTAGACCCCAGATCTGCAGCACTCCTGCGCAGCAGCTTCTCAGCCTTGGCCAACTCCCTCTCAGCTAGACTGTAAGATGAAGACAGACCTGTGGAGCCCTTAGCCAGTTCTGCAGCATCTTCCAGCAACATGTAACTCCTAGGTGTATGATGATCTACATCTGTGTAATAGGAATCGGAGACAGCAGACATGGGGCTACGTGCTAGGCTTCCCACCTCCAAGGCTCTGAGGTCAAGGTGGTTGCCATATTTGTCATACTTGACTCCCAGGTAAGCTGATGATGTTGGATCAGGCTGGCGGCTAATGACATCATACTTAGTTGCATCCAGCTCTGAGAGGAGGGCAGCTTGTCTGGCAGCTTTCTGTTGCAACAGGAGCATCTGGTGGTAACTCTGCTGCTGGGAGCTAGTTAGCGAGGGGACAGAGGAGTAGAGAGAATGAGATTGGTAGGACTGGGTGGGTTGGTAGATCGATTGCTGGTATTGGCTGGTATTGTACTGGTACTGGGAGTATTTTCCATATTCATGCTTGGTTTGAGGTGGGACAAAGTCATCCAGTTCTGACTGAGGAGCTGTCCTTGGGCGTTCAAGACCATGACCTTCAATCTCCTCATCTTCACCACCTCCAAGGCCACCTCTCGTCTCTCGTATGTTACTAACCTCACTGTCTGACATGTAGTCTCTGTCCTCTGCAACACTCTGTAAATAAGCCCTTTCTCTCTTCTCTCTCTCCTTCAATAGCACATCTTTTCTACGATTAATGCCCATCTCCAGGTACCTAAGCTTGGCATCAATCTCTTTCTCTTCCTCATCTAGCTCTGCTTGTCTTTTCCGTAGCTTGGAAGATTCACGCTCTACCAGATCTAGCTCGCGATCAATGTCTTGCAGGATCTTGGCACGTGCCATGTTGGAATTGCGGCACATTCTTCGGCGGGCCGAACCAGTGCTGTATGCTGTCTGGCCAGTCGTTGTTGACTCATCCTCTGATGGTGGATTGGGGAGAGTCCTCTTCACCTTCTTTTGAGTGCCTGTTGGAGTACCACCTGAGCTTTTCCCCTATAGGAAAAGTAACAAAAAAAAAGATGAGGACTGTAGGAATTCAAACCGTTTCCTTAATCCCCAAAATAAATGAGGCAACTGGTTATGTAGTGCTCAGAATTTGAAAAATGACTTTCTCTGAACTGTATCACTCAGCTAAAATTATCTTGAGATAACTGCTCAGGGTATCAAGTAAAGTCATGACTATAAATTAGGATATCATCATGGTGTATTTGAGTGTATTAAAAGGTTATTGGAAATCACACCTTTTGTTCACCTTTTGTGCATTCCAGGATAATATGTATTCCTGTCCATAATTTTTACCCACTTTTCACTATATTGCACATGCCTAAGCTTGGTTTCAAAAGAAATAATTTATTCACATTAAGCCTCTATGGATCTCTGACAGCTCAGTATTCCTGCAAGCTCAGCTCATTTCCATCCTTTTATGTATGAGTTTCTCAACAGTGAATTGCTCAGGCAGAAAACTGACTTCCATACCACATGAGGGCTAGGAGCAACAACAGATGCCTAAGTGGCTATGTATTCTATTCAGTTGTTTCTTATACCTACCTTTATGTATATCTTTCCCTATGTATGTGTGTCCACATACTAAAATCAAATTCTAGCTTTTTTGTTTTCATAACACATAACACACTATTATGGTAGAAATGCATACAGCATATCAGTGCTTCCAAGGCCAGCTATGTGATGAAGAAAAATGGCAGCAGAACTCCAAGTGACAAACATGTTTGTCACACAGTGTGGTGTGCAAGCTTACTCATGCAAGCATGAAGAGAACATGCAAACTCTTGCTGTGGGGCAGGACAGCTAACCACTGAGACATCATGTCACTTGTGCTACATGAGCATGAGATGACAAAGAATTGTTAAGTTTGTGTTGAAAGATGCAGGACTTATAGTAAGCTGTATATGGGGCAGTAATTTTTGAACAGCATTAATTCACAGTAATATCTAGAAAATGAATTTTTATAAAGTATAAAGTGATTTTTTTTCTTTTTTCTTGTTGAACTGGACAAATACACTCAGGTATTAGTAAAAAAGTCAAATTCTGTATCTGAACTGTAAGTGGATAACATTCATTTAAAGGACAAGCTGAATAAAACTTGGGTAAAACCTGAAGACATAAGTGTGGAAGCAGAGAATGGCCAGATTAAAATGGTAATGAAGAGCCTCTAATGCAATCAATAATATCAGTGAGGGGCACTCCTTGATCTGACAGTTTCAACTTAAATCAGTTGCTACAGTTGTCAAGACGCTATTGATGCATGCTTGCATAGCACTCCTGATCTCTGATAAACATAAGTTGCCTAATAAGAAGAAACAGCCTTTTTGCATTCATCTCATTATCACAAGATACCAAACCTCGTTTTCTCAGGGTAACACAATAGCTATCTCTTGATCTCAAGATAATGGCATTAAAAAAAAGGGAAGCACGGCCATTCTCGGCTTCTATACATAACACACTAAAACTAAGAAAAACTGTCATAATTAGAGCTGCTACAATGGTATTTTATCGAGCAATGGACTGAAGCTGGAAATACCTCCCTAGAAACATCTGAATAAGTTTGGCACATTATAAACCAAAAGAACAGTTTAAAGGCAAATAACATCCTAATCTTCCTACATACAAAATAAATCTACTTTTTATTGTTAGCCAGCACCAATGTTCTTTTTTATATATATGTCAGAGTAAGAGTAATGTGTATAGTACTCACAGTATAGCTATCACCACATTGGGTGCCAGAAGTTGATCTTTCTTCTCCAGTTGGACTCATAGGCTTAGGGTCAGACATGGATCGCTGCATGGCTTTTGGTCCCCTGGGACTACCTGGAGATGCTTTTGATGGATCCGTACCTCCTTTTAGCTTCTGTGGGCTTGTATCACCTAGTGATTTGTCATAGGACACAAACTCAAGGGATTTGCTAGGGGATATGCAGGGGGATATTGGTGAATAGAGCACTTTGGGAGATTTAGGAGGGGCTTGAAGCATAGAGGATTCAACTTTCAGGTTAGAAGACTGACCTATTTCTAAGGGTGTAGGTCGTTTCTTTGGTGAAGTCCTCTCAGAGTCAGACAACTCCATCCTGGTGTCCATTCTAATGTTTCCCTCGGTATCTGTTTGTATAGAAATCTCAGTGTGCGCTTGAAGAGACATATCTGACTGCCCACCCCTATCCCCCCTGGCAGTGCGTGGCCTGCTTTGTCGGCTTCTGCTCTTAGCCTCCCATTCATCTTGATCCTCATCATCAGTCTGCACACAACTGTCAACACTCTTTTTAGCACTTCTCTTTTTTCGCCCTGCTGTGTAAGCTTTGCTGACTGCCTCATCCTCTTCATCTGTCTGGCACCCACTGTCCGTAATCTTTCGGGACAGCACTGTGCCATCGGGTCCTAAGACAAGAGCCTCCTGTATGCCATGCCCTGGTATGTCCCCACCTGGGTACATCTGACGAAGCTTCTGCTCTTCCAGTTGCATGCGCAGTTGCTCTTGGAGTCTCTGAATCTGCTCAAGCTGCTGTTGTTGCTGGGCATAAGTTTCTTTCTGCATCATAAGGTGAGCCTGTCTTTCTTCTTCTTGTTGGGACAGAATCTGCTGCTTCATGGCCTGCAGCTCCTCCAGTTCCTTCTGCACCAAGAGCTGTTCTTGCTCTCGGAAACGCTGAATCTCTTGGCGCTCCCACTCTAATTCCTCAGCTAGGCGTTGTTGCTTGAGTTTCTCCATCTCTAGCCTCTCACGCTCTGCCTGATACTGCCCATCCCCAGGAACCATAGGTGAAGACAAAGCCTCCAGTGAAGCAGCTATAGCCTCGAGGGATGCATCAGTGTAGGTATCAAGGGATAAGGAGGTTGTTGCTGTGGTGACAGCATTCGAACTACCCCCTCTAGAGATCTCCAGATTGAGTGGGGTATCTCCTTGTTCTTCTGTAGTGGAGATGGTGGACAAGAAACTGTGGGACCTTGTCAGTGGCAAATTCTGGAGGTTGGACAGGGAAGGCATGGTGTCGCTGGTATGCATACCTGACAGAGTGTTGTATGTTGTACTAAAGATGGACCCAGGTTGGGTGGTAATAGCATATGTAGATGGGATTGGTGCTGCAACAGAGGAATAGACCACCCCATTTGATGATCTCAAAACACTACTTGTACCAAAGAGTGTACCAACAGCACTTGTGACTCTGCCTTGGGAATAGGGTGGAATTGTCATTCCTGCATAAGTCCCTTTCTTGGAGTAGTCCACAGCTTCACCTGTCAAAGTCAAAAAATATCAGTTGAGTCCAAATAATGCAGACTTATTCATGTTGACGCAAACCATGCCTTATCCAAATAATGAAAAAAGGTGGAAAAGAAAAAACAAACTCCAACGCTGATTAGTGCAACGCATATAAACAAGGTGTACAGTAACAGCATGCAGGCACATGCAAAAATATCACGGTGAATGGGCAAAAAAAAGCAAAAAAAAATAATTGTCCATGCAAAACAAAGAGAAAAGCAAAAAACAAACCAAAAATGCCACATTAGCCAAGGATGAGTTGAGGCAGTTCAAACTGACATTTAAGTGACAAATCTGCAATGTCACTCCACTGACCTGCATCAGAAATCTTTGCTGAGGTAAGGTCTACTGCACCATCTGTGGTGCCACTGAAATTATAGCTGTTCTTACTCTTGTAAAAGAATAGGCCAGCTTCTGCTAGGTTAGTGTCTGACATCGATGGTTTAATTCCACCAAACCCTCTCATGCCGTAGGGTGATCGGTCATACTGGTAATGGTCATCACGATATCCAAAACGGTCTTCAGGCAGGGGTGTGGTAGGTTGCTGAGTAGTGCAGCTACTTGCAAATGGGAGCTTGTACACAACATCACAGCATACAGCTCTTTTCCCTGCAGTCAGATCCACTGGTTTGCCATCATCATCTGTGATGACAGCTGTGACAACTTCTGCAGAAGCAGCATCCACTGATACCACAGTATTGAATGGTTTTGTAGTGCTTAGGTCAACAGCTCCTGCCACTGTAGTTGTACCTGTAGTTAATCCATTGGCAACACAATTTGCAACACAAGTGGGTGCAATGGTGACAGGGGTGGTCTGGAAAGTCCCTCCACCTGTGACTGATCCGACTGAGAGGTTAATAGGGATCTCTGTACCAGCATGAGTGGGCGGCTGTGAATCAATTGGTCGATATATAATCTGAGAAACAGGCTCAAATGCTTTATTTTTTGTTAACTGAAGGGGCACTGAAGACACTTGAGAGGTGTCTACATTGTCACATTGTTGGATGGTGGCAGAACAGGTCACAATGGTGATACTATCAGTCACTATAGAGACAGTGGATGATTCAGCACTGAGGTTGACCACAGGTGATTGCACTGCACTGTTCTGACGACTGACATCAGTTGCCAAGGACTGACGTCTTGAGTCTGGGCCAGCAGACAGATCCATGCCATTCATATTGGATCCTGGGTCCACCTTCATTGTCCTAAGATCAACCACCTCGGAAGGTTGGATGGCCTGTCCATTCTGTGCTGGCAATTGGGGCTTAGGTTTCTCCATCGAGATTGGGACGCCATTTGCCCTCGGAGCTGGCACTGGTGGTGGTGTCCTTTCATGAACAACAGAAACAGTGGTCCTTTGGACTTCAGTTGTGACCACTTGAGAGATCAGGTTAGGTATAACCACATTTGGCTGTGCCGAGGCAGATATAGCCTCAATTATGTGACAAGAGCTAGATACATGTTTTTCTGGGCCACAAATCTCCTGACTTTCAATGGATTCTGTGACTCGTGTGTATGCCAGAGGCACCCTGGTTGTTTGAGGAGGTGTTGGTTGTGGATGCTGCTGAGGATATGATTGAGGTTGAGGCTGTGGTTGTTGATAACTTTGGGACTGAACTTGGCGTGAAGGAGATGCTGGGCCAGGGCTAGATGGAGCTTGAGTTGAGACGCTGTCTACTGGAGAGCTGGGCTGAGATGGCAGTGTGATGACTACATATGTGTCACGAAGATTACTGGCATATCGTGGAGAAGAAGGAGACTTTGGTGAGGGTTGAAACGGCTTGCTCTCAGAAGACGGGCTCAGATTTAGGACATTGTCAGTCGGACCAGTGGGAAGTACAGTGGGTCTTGGTGGATGTGAGGCATGGGCAGGTGAAGAAGGCTGCGAGCCAGGTTTTGGTGCAATTGGTGGTTTGACACCATGTACTGGTCGGTGGCTATCCCCAATCCCTGCATGAATGGCTGGCTTTGGGGCAACAGGAGGAGGAACATGAGGCTTGTACATTGGTGTACCTGTTTGTCTTATAGGTGGTGCTGGGGCTACAGTCATAGCCACTGTTTCTGGCCTGACTGGAGTTGCAGTAGCCTGAGGTGGAAGTGGAACTGGAGCTTTCCTTGGAAAAACTGTTGGTTTTGGTGGGGTGGGAGGAGGCAGTGGTGGTGCAACAGGTACTTCTGTTTTTTCCTGAGAATTAGCCCTACGCAGGACGCTTGGCTTGGGGGGTATAGGCGGGGCAGTTGACACTACACTGGGAATACTGGGTGTGTACTGAGGAACTGTGGGCAAGGGTGATACACTGACAATCACAGAGGGTGATGCTTTGGGGAGTGTGCTTGATAAGTCCACAACATCAGCCTGGGATTCTGCGATTGTGATGTGAGGTTGCTGATCAGATGTGGACAATGGAGGGGACTCAGAAACCACTTTCACTGACTCAGTTTCCACAGCTGATGTTGTGTCTGATACTGCAGTTGTATCCTCTTCCTTTTTAAGCATACTCTCGTCATCAGACGACAGTTCTCCCGAAGAGCACTGAGTCACCTTCAAGTCTGGAATGGGGTGGAGTGCCCTCCTAGATGCAGTGGTTTCCACTTCTGGCTCCTGCTGAGTTGGACTTGTTCCAGGGGTCAGCACTCTTTTAATTAGCTCTTCATAGGCAGCTTCAGCATCCAACAATGGTTTCCCATCTTTGCCTAATGTTACTGTGCTGCTTTTAGAGAAGGTATTCTCAGCAGGTTGCAACACAATTTTTGGATTAGTGTCTTCTTTCATTGGCTGCATATTTTGATATTCCTGCTCCAGCTGCATGAATTCCTTCCTCTTCTTTATCATGTCTTCATAAACTTCATCTGGTGATCTCAGTTTTTTTGGCTGAGTAGGAACAAAAATCTTCTCTGAGTCGACCTGATCAGCTGTTGAATTGTCAATAAGAGATGCATAGGCATAGTCTTCAATAAGCATGCCTCCATAAAGGGACTCTTTTCCTGGTTGAATCTCCCCTTTCTCAAGTGTTGGAGACTTAACCCTCAGCATTATTTCCTCATAAGCCTCATCAGCAGATTTGAGAGGTTTTTTCTGTGGTTCATCAGGATTTTGATCATCTGTTGGGGAGTGGAGAGACACTGATACAGGCAGTTGATACGTTTTCTGAACTGCTGCAATCTTTGAGGCATGGATTTCAAACCCTTCAGAATCTGATTCAATACTGGGGGAGAAATCAGAGCAAGAAGATCGTCTGATTTCCTCCATCTCAGCTTCTTGCCTCAGTTCCTCAGTTGGTGAGGCATCCTCAATGGGGGAAAGGTTGCTTGGTGGCGTCTTTGGCCGCTCTCGCCTCCTCTGGGCTCGAATCTCTTCTTTGTCTTTCTTGGATTTCTTCCCAGAGCCCTTCTGTTTTTCTTGCTCCTTGAGCAGCTCCTCTTCTTCCCGTAACTCTTCTTCCTCAGAAGAGTCTTCAATAGTTGGCAGCATTTGACCAGGCTGTCTGTGTTTGGCTTTCCTTTGTTGTTTGCCCTCACCAGAACGAATATGGCTAGGACTGCTACTGTCACTGTCTTCATCAAGTGATGAGAGGGATGTTGGGGAAGTACCAGGAGTGAAGCTGGATGCATGGAGGCTGGATGACCCCTCACCTCTGGATCGATCATCTGGAGAGTCTGTAAGACTTTCCATTTCAGGTTCTCCGTCATCATTAGGTATACGCACAGGGCTGCTGGTTGTATTGAGCTCCATTGTTCGGAATTTGCGAACTGCAGTACCACTCTGATGCTCCTCTTGTCCCTCCTCTTTCTCCATATCAGGTTTATCCAATGAGCCATGGAATTGCTTATCTTCCTCATCATCTGGACTTATAGTGCTTTTCTTGGTTAGTCGCCTGCTTTTTCCTGATGTACTCCTCTCTGTTGCCTGCTGCTCCATTTGCTTCTTCTCATTCTCTCTGATTTTGCGCCGCACTAGGTTTTCCTCATCAGACGGGGAAGCATCCTCATTCTCGCTCATTTCCATTATCTGTTTTCGGATAAATTCCTCATCATCCCCAGACATTGGGCTTTCTTTTCCAAAGCTTTCACTGCTATCATCCAGGGAATCTGCCCGGACATCCATGGGCACAAGTAGCTTTTTCTTTGTGGCACCTTTGGCATTCTTTTCAGAAAGTTCTCTGTCATCCTCTGAGCTGGGTGAGTCAGGTGAGAGAGGAAGCACCTCTAATTTACGTCTTGTCTTCAGAGTGTCAGTTAGTTTCTCCTCATCATCCTTTGGTTGTGTGCTTGCCTGGGCCTCAAGAATGGGAAGGACTGTGCTTTCCAGCTTGGCTAGGTCAGATGGGCTGGTGGGACTGCTGTCTTTGGCAGTCATTTCTTTCTCTGCAGGCTCTTTCAAGGTCTCCACCGTTTTCACCTGTTGGATTAAAATATGGCACAATTAATTTTCTGTCCTCAGATATTGCAAGAAAAAAAAAAGGGAATATCAAAGTTTGGTACATGTGAACTATCTGGGTACATATAAATTCTTGAGGAATAACAAATGGACATGAAAACATGCTTACTAGAAACTTCATTAATTATGAGAAAAGTGTATCTTTCCTCTAAATGTTTTAACAAGTAATGACAGCAAAACCCACTTAGTTTAGTATGATATTCTCAGTTTATGTAGCAAGTTCAAGTACTTAGCATCCCAAACAGCAATGATGATGGAAATCTGAGGCATTTTTTGATGCCTTTTAGGTCAACTGACTGATTTAAACTATTTGCCAGCTGCTATCCAAGTTCCACTCTTCAGGTATTTGATAAATATAGTCTGTTATCCAAACAGTCTACAGCATATTGCATTGGCTTGATATTAATTTTCAATATGGCACAATATTTATTTCAACCATTTCTATATAACTGACATCTACATGTAGTGAAATGCATTTCTTAAACATATAGCAGAAAAGGAGCAAACAGTTGTACAAAGATACTCGTTATCTACCACTGTTTGTGCTAAAGACTATGGTCACCTCAGCAACTGCATCGTCATCACTGGACTTTCCCAAAGGTGGAGCTACAGCCTCCTTTTTCTCCTCCATGTCAATATTCTCCTCCGATGGGCCTTTGTCCTGCTCACTAACTACTGGGACTTCAGGTTCGGCTACAGGGACTGAAGCTACTGATACAGATAAATCTCCATTTACCGAAGCTGTCTCTGATACTTCATCCCTCTTTGATGGTGTGTTCTTTCCTACATCAGACTCTGCAGTTCCATCTTTGTCACCAACTGCACTCGTCTCTGATACTGAAATAAGTTCCTGGATGTTGCCAGCATGAGGTTGTGACTCAGCCTCTTTTTTGTCAAGTTTGTCTTCCTCCTCTTTGATTGACACTCTTTGCTCTGCAACTTTCTCGAGCGTTTTTTCATCACTGCCTGTCATAGCTATCGCCTCCGTCTCTGCTACATGTTGATTTTCAGAAATACTGTTTGCATTTTGTGAACCAGTTTTTGTCTCATCCTGAATGACTTTCTCCTCAGAGGTTTTATCTGTGACTTGTGTCTCACTAATGACAGCTGAGGATGATACCGTCTCTACACTTTGCATTGACTCCTTGACATTATCCACTTCCTGATCTTTAGAATCAGGAGGTGGTGAAACAGATGGAACCGCTGATTCTTCAGATTTATCATCTGCTTTTAACATTGTATCTACAACTGCCTGCTTTCCCTCTTTTGGCGCTACAATCTCTGCTTCAACCATAGGTTTTTCTTTCTCCTCTAACAACTCTGGCAGTGATACTCTCTCACCTTCAGCAGGTGCTGGCTCACACTTTGTTTCTGGTTCTATCTCTTTAGGTGCCAGTATCTCCTCTTTAGGGATTTCAGTTGGAGCTGACTCCACTGCTGTTTCTGACTCTTTCTGTTCTATTATGGAACATATGTTCTCTGTTTCAGTCGAGGAGGGTGCTGGACTTAATTTGGCTCTATCCACCTTCTCCTCAAGGGGTTTCTGGTCACTTGCTTCCTCAACTGTTTTCTGTTCAGTTGCCTCTTCTTCTAAATTTTTCCCTTCGTCAGCTTTTACCTCAGTAGCCCTCTCTGCAGGTGCTTCTTTCTTAACTCCCTCCTCTTCAACTGATTTATCATTGGATGGTTTATTCTCAAGTTCTGCTCCCTTAATGGTTTCTTTTTCAACAGCTTTATCCTCAATTATTTTTTCCTCAGCAGTGTCCTTCACTGTTGTCATCTCAACTGAAGCATCCTCATCATGTATTTTCTCCTTAGCTGTCTCCTCTTTAGTAATAACTGTTTCAAATTCTTTATTCTCAACAGTGCTCTCCTCTTTTGCTTCCTCTGGAGCTTTGATTTCTCCTTCAACTGGAGCAACCTGAGGCAACTTGTCTGCTGTATCAAGTGTCTCTACCTCTTCTTCTATAGGTTTGTTTTCAACTTTATCAGCCTGAGTTTCCTCCTCAGAAGCCGTGACAGGATGTCTGTTCTCCGACACCACTGAAGGACTTTCAGATTCTACATTTCTTTCTGGCTCTGGTTTTATATCTTGCTGGGTCTCCTCAGGTTTAGGGACCTCAGTGTTGTTTATGGGGACTACATTTTCTGCAACCTCAACTGCAGGAGGAGCAGCATCTTCTTTGGCAACTTGCTTCTCTATTTCAGGTTCTGGTTCTACCTTTAAATCTGCCGTAACTTCACTCTTGACATCAGCTGCTTCACTTTCCGAGTCAGGTTTTGTCGTGATTTCTGTTAGCTCCACATTAGGGGGTGTGTCTACTGTATCTGATGGAGTCTGATCTGCTGCAGTAACATCATCTGTCTGATGTTTCTCACTTGGCTCTGCAATTTCCACCTCTGTTATTTTTTCCTCATTAGCATTTGTAGGTTTTGGATCAAGCTGAACAGGAACTTCCTGTGGGACTGCATCTGGGATCAAGGCAGGTTTTGGCTCAGCTGAATTAGCTGTCCCTTCTGGAAACTTTTCTGGAGTGGGCTCCGCTGTCTCATTATCTGTCAGGGGAGCTGCAGCCTCACTCTGGGTAATCATGGGATTTGGCTCTGTGTCTACCTCAGCGGGGTCTGCTGTCTTGTCTAAACTTGTATTAGTCAATAGAAGAGTGACTTCTGCTTGCTCCACATTAGAAGGTGTGTCTACTGTATCTGATGGAGTCTGATCTGCTGCAGTAACATCATCTATCTGGGGTTTCTCACTTGTCTTTACAATTTCCACTTCTGATATTTTTTCCTCATTAGCATTTGTAGGTAAAGAATCTGGCTTTGGATCAAGCTGAACAGGAACTTCCTGTGGGACTGCATCTGGGATCAACGCAGGTTTTGGCTCAGCTGAATTAGCTGTCTCTTCTGGAAGCTTTTCAGAAGTGGGCTCCGCTGTCTCATTATCTGTCAGGGGAGCTGCAGCCTCACCCTGGGTAATCATGGGATTTGGCTCTGTGTCTACCTCAGCTGGGACTGCTGTCTTGTCTAAACCTGTATTAGTCAATAGATTTTGCGTCTCACTTTCCACAGGGGGAGAGAGGTCCTGTGTCGTATCCTCAGAGCTACTCTGTTGTTGTTGTTGACCTGCTGGGATTTCACTGACAGGTACACTGTGTGCTTGTTGCTCGACATTAGATGGCTCCTCTGCTGCTTTCTCAGAGCTGCTCTGCTGTTGCTCAACTGCTGGTATTTCACTGACAGTTGCACTTTGTTGATCAGCATCAGCCGGCTCTATCTCACGGTGACAGTGGTCTTCTGCTATTTTCTCAGAGCTGCTCTGCTGTTGCTCAACTGCTGATATTTCACTGACAGTTGCACTTTTTTGATCAGCATCAGTCGGCTCTATCTCAGGGTGACAGTGGTCTTCTACTATTTTCTCAGAGCTGCTCTGCTGTTGCTCAACTGCTGGTATTTCACTGACAGTTGCACTTTGTTGATCAGCATCAGCCGGCTCTATCTCAGGGTGACAGTGGTCTTCTGCTATTTTCTCAGAGCTGCTCTGCTGTTGCTCAACTGCTGGTATTTCACTGACAGTTGCACTTTTTTGATCAGCATCGGCGTGCTCTATCTCAGGGTGACAGTGGTCTTCTGCTATTTTCTCAAAGCTGCTCTGCTGTTGCTCAACTGCTGGTATTTCACTGACAGTTGCACTTTGTTGATCAGCATCGGACGGCTCTATCTCAGGGTGAGAATGGTCTGCTTTTTTCTCAGAGCTGTTCTGTTCAACTACTGGGATACTCTCAGCTACACTTTCTGAAATTGGAGGCTGTTGTTCAGGGGGAATAACAGGTGTTGACACCTGTTCAGCTTCGAGTGGTTGTGTTTGTTCTTTTGACTGTGGTGTTTCAACAGGGGTGCAATCAGGGGGAGGGGTGCTATCAGAAAGAGGGGCATCGGGATGAGGTGAAATTAGTGCATCATCAGGTGTGGGAGTGGTTTCAGGTGCTACCTTGGCATCAGGTACTGGTGGGGTTGGGTCTGCTGCTTCTACTACTGGTTTACTATCTAAAGCAGCGGGGGCAGGGGTGGAAGAGGGAGCAGGAGCAGGTGGTTGCTTCTTCGGGGAAGCCATGGCTGGAGGTGGCATGTCTCCCAGCTGGCCGGACATGGCTCTTTGGGTCTGGCAGTTGAGGCAAAGCCATTCTTTCTGCAAGACAAAGAAAAAAAGAAATTGTTAGTTCTTAAGAATTCATATAATTACTGTTTGCTGCAATTTTTACCACATCATTAAAGAAAGAAAAGTAACTGGTAACTGTTTGTGACGTTGTTAAAACGTCACTGTGACAAGGCACCAGTGTAACTTCTATTATTTCAAGGGAAGCTTTTACATTTATGGGACTTAAAAGTCAGGCCTATGCATATTGCATGGTAATGGGACAGGGGTTTACCAATGCATGTCAGAAAGGCTTGGGTTGCCTGTGCAGACATTTCATGTAGCAGACAGAGCAGCTGTGTTTGAATGTGTATTTTGTGTTTTTAGGATTGTATACCTTGATGTGCATATGTGGAGGCATGCTTCAAACATGACAGTAGAATGTGCACATATCCTTCACACGTTTTTATCCCAAACCTGTTAATTCAATTATTAACAAGTTTTCAAGACTGAAAACAATGAAAACCTTCTGCATGACTATAATGTGAGTCAGTGAACCAAAGCTGTTTTTCCCAAGATTCTGTGCTCCCTGAACATCTTATTTAGCTCCAATTACACGTCGATCCAGACACCGGGGCACAGCACAGGCCAATTTAAAGAATTGCACAGTGCTGCTTATTCTCAAAGTACCATAATTTCCTCCTCTGAAACACCTGGGATGTAGTCCTTACCCAAATCTTAACAGCATTGCTGCTTGCAATGGAAAAAAAGAAATACTTTGCTGGTACAGCTGCTCTAATCTGTCATGTCAGAGCTTTGCTAAATCTGTACTGTCGTGGCGATGTTATTATTGTTGTATATTCCCAGGTATTCACTTAAACACTTGGCTCTAGAGGTACATACCAACAGCAAATGCCCTACTGAGGGCTATAATTCAAGAGCTGCGGCCATTATTGGAGTTTAATATCCAGTTCTGCTTCGCTTTAAGTGGTAATAAAAGTGTTGATAAACAATCAACATGTTGGGATTTGAAAATAGCTATAAACAGTACAACACACACACACATACTCGTCTGTCCAATGTGGGGACACCGCACCAGAACATGCATTATGGGGACCACACACTCAAACAGTAAAATGCCTTGCACAACACTTGCGCGCACGCACACACGCACACACACACACACACACATACAGTGACTCGAAGAAGAGGTAACAGTCAGAATGTTTTTACCCATCCTCAAATCTGACGTAGACACCTCATTTCACATTTCCCCAAGTGCTCTAACATTCCTCTATGACCCTCGTACAAATGCCTTCGCCTGGCTTAACAGCGGGGTTTATGCTAAATTGGGGCTTCAGAGAAGATCGCAGCCAGCATGTTAAGCCATGCAGCAGACAAACCACCTCTCTCCAAGCAAAGAAAGACAGAGGGAGACAGGAGAAGGGTAGAAAAAAAGACCGTGGAAATGTCGCATCAGAAAAGTCAGGGTAAATAAGGCATGAGCCACCGTGTTTCAGTCCATGTCTCAAAAGTAGGATGCTTACACTCTAGAGAAAATGACACACCTGCATACACATCTCAGTGGCAAGTACCCAACATAAAAAAAAGGAAATGAAAATGTTTTGACAGGGCAAATGTTTATATGCAACTGCAACTCACAAAATGAAAGATGCAATAATAAAAGAGATGATTTAAATATCTGGAAGATGGGAAACAGACGCATGGATGTAAGCCAATGAAAGAAAAAAGCAAAATACAGAGATGCCAGTGCTAAGGTTTGCTGACGGATGTGAGTTACATTCCCAACTTGACAGAAATCCATTTAATCCTCAGACATGATGATGGACACAGCACAGATGCGACTTTGTGTGTGTGTGTGTGTGTGTGTGTGTGTGTGTGTGTGTGTGTGTGTGCGCGCGCGCGAACAAGCACACACTATCCACTTCCGTTCCTGCTTGAAGGACTTGAGATGGGAGTTTCTCCAGCTTGATGGCTCTATCAGTTAAACCAGAAAGAGCAGGCACTGAGAGCCAGAGAGATGGCCGCCAGATACGAAAAGCTGAAAACCCACTTAGTCAGTCGGTCAGCCTCAGCTGCTTCAGAGCCGGTCATCACCAACGTTATCAACACAACAAAACAGGCACACTTAGAGCTTTTGCTGCCCCCCAAAAAAACACTTGGTCAGAGTGTTTCTCATAGCTACTGTGCAGGACTAAGCTACTTTTAAAGTCATTTGGGATAACTTAAAGCAGTTATGTTACTTAAACTCACTGTTGTTGAGTGGTCATCTCCAATTCCTACTGACAGCTCTTACAACAATCACCCTGAAAGGCTATCAAGTCATTAAGTGTCTTTCTGATTTCAGTTAAAGTTACACAAGGCAACTTTGGCAGCTCTAACACCAATGTCTTTTCACAGCGAGCCTTTTTGTTCGCCTTCCCCAGGTAGCCTGGATACACTTTACCCAAGAGAAGTGAATAATGTCATTTCTCCCTCTATTATTGCTGTTTCGTTGTTGTTTTTCAAATAGTACTGAAATTATTAATGTATCTAAATTGTTAGCTACATGGTATTTTACTTTCATGACAATCCCCTAAAAAAACAAATCTTAATGTGCATGTTGGATCTGATGGTGAGGCGACGCAAAAGTGGTGCTCTTGATGCGCGCAATCAGTGTACACAAAAAAGGAAATCAATTTCCCCCAATAGTTGCAAAGGTATTTCACTGCAGGGCACCCAGTGGCTCAGTTGGTGCAGCCTGCGCCTGATGTTCAGAAGCTATGTTCTTGTAGCAGCGGCTGGGAGTAAATAATCTTTCAGATTAATATTGTCCTCTGTAAAGCCACGCTTATTTACAAGTGTAGTCATTAACCCAAAACTCTTGGTAATTACAAGGAGTGATCATCAGTTACAGTCCTACATAGAAATGTCTTTATATGAATTGTCTCATTTTTCTCAACAGAGACGATTTCTCACCAGTAACACACATCACAAATTTCATTTATAGAGAGAATCCAGAGGGTCTAAATTAGCGTGGAAGGTACGCTCCTTCTCCTGCAACCTTTCCTTGTAATAAAACACTAACGAGACATTTTTATATAACAGTCTTTCCTGCTGCAAGCTTTCAAATAAATGTGACATGCCTGTGTACGTTTCTGTCTGTCTGCTGTGACGAGTTCTTCAAACAGCAGCATGGATGATTCATAAAAGCAGGGGAGTCATTCGCTCACATCACCACCTAGCAAGGACGTTTTCTAGCATCACATGTGCATGGATACCAAAAAGCTGACACACACCCGCAAAGATGAGTTTGTGACGGTGTTGATGTCATACAGATGAAAGGCATGAAATACCTCGGAAGGAAACGACAACTTGCTCTCTCTCTTCCTGCATGACATTTCTCAAACAAATACAAGCTCATACATGAATAAATGAGGGTAGAGTCAGAGCGTTTCCATCTTTCCTCTTTCATCTCCAACTTTGCGTCCTCCTCAAACTTCCTCCAAGGACACAGAAAGAAGACGTTCTGAAAACCGCAGACAGCAACCAGATATCGAGACAACATGGGCTGTAGCCATGCCCATGTTCGGTTATTGTTTCCAACTGGGAATTGGGAGTGTTGTGAAGGTCGGTGCTAGCTCCTTGATTAAGACTTGGGATCCTACGAGGGTTTTGCAAATCTAAATTTAGATGAAGCCTGGCGCTGAGAGTGGGAGAAGTAAAGGATCTAGAGGAGGATGGGACAGAGGGATAAAGACATATGAGAGGATGGAGAAAAAGTGAGGTAGAAAAAATGCCAGAACATGCAAGAAAGACAGGGCGACAATGGTGTTTGAGACGATAGAGAAAAGGCGGAAGATGAGCTGAGAGAGAGAGGTGAAGAACAAAAGAGAAGCAGGGAGAAGCAAAAGGATAAGCCAGCAGGAAGAGAGAAAAGGGAGTGGGAGAAAATAAGGATGGTGTAGGGAGGGAAAAGGTGAAGCAGGAGAGGTGAAGGAGCTTTATGGTCTTTGGAGGTGATTCAACACCAGCTCCTGCCAACAAGCTTAACATTATCACCGTGTAAATCTGCTAATCAATTGCTTGGAAGTCAGGACAAGCTGCAGTCCATGACGACTGCCAGGAACAACCTTAAAATGTTAAAGTACAGATTGACAACTGGGTTGACGTCACTTGACCAAGCAGTGGCACGACTTCCTGCTCTGCTTCCGGATTAATTTCTCTTCAAATAGCTTTATCTCTTGTGTTATTCCTCAGTTTCAGTTTCTTTTATAATTCTGTCTGAAAAACCTAAAGAAATAGTTCCATTTTGTCAAAAATATGTTTATTTGCTTTCTTGCCAAGGGTTTTGTTAGTCACTTATAAGGCCACTGTTATGCTCCTGGGTTTAGCTTAGCATAAAGACTAAAATGATGGGGAAACAGCTAGCTTGGCTATGTCCAAGGAAAACAGAAGCCACCTATTAGCATCTGGAGTCTTTGCTGGTTGGAAAATTTATATTTTCCTTACAGAACTCCAGGAATGTTCGCATACACACTCACACATACACACACACAAACTCTAGGAAAGGGAAAAGGACCAAAAATTTGAAAAATTGTTTCATTGGATGCAAACTGTTTTGTATCATTGGATACAAAACAACTTATTTGTCACTGTTAGAGCCAGATATTGGTACAAAGGAGGTTTGTCAGCCAGCTGTTTCCCTGTTTCAGTTCTTTCTGCCATGCTAAGTGAATCATCTCCTGGCTGTAGTTTCATATCCAATGATGAAATGTTCTCATATAATTTTAAGACCGCGAAAAACAACCTGTCCTCTAGTACTGTACAGGACAATAAATAGTACTGCACACCATTATTTTAACCAAAAAAGGCTGATAAAGTTGTCTTAATCCCTATAAAATCCTTATCATATGAACAGAAAGGCTGTTGAAAGACTAGTGTCCTTTCTGCAGCACTGCTTAGGTCACCTTTTAGTGCTAAAGCTCTTGCTAAAAGTAACGTCTGGAAGTCGTTGCCCTTCTCTCACTGATGAGCGTTGCTGAGTGGCCAACTTAATTATAATGCACTAGACTGTGAGCAGGACATCACAGCATCAGCTCCTTTGCAAGCCAAAAAAGATCTTTGTCCTAATAAATGTCCCACTCTTATAGATGTTCCCATCGCGGGTTCAATGTGCTGCATTCACCCCTCACAAGTGAACCGTGCTCATGTGTTGATGTAATTCTCGTTTGAATCATGAAACTAAATGTTATGTGAGCGGCAATAGCCTAAAGGCTGAAGAACTGGGCTTTGAACCACGAGATTGTTGGCTTTAATCCCAAAATAAGCAGCAAAATCTGAGCGCGGAAGTTGAATAAATCGAATGCTGCTGTCAAAAAGCCTCAGAGAAAAGTACATTTAACCCTCAGCTGCTTAGTAACCAGCACTAGAAGACTGTGGTTGCTGTGGGAAGATCTTAGATGAGAATGTGCATAAATGAATGAGTGGAGCAGAGTGCTGCAGTAAACCATCTGAGCAAACATTTTTTGGGGTAAATGAAGGTTGAATAAAAGTTAATTATCCAGCTCTTTATACAAAAAAAGAGGAAAGAGAGCCAGGATGTTCTTGTTTGACATGAATGTCAGGCTAAATCGGCACATTTTGGACTGATATTCCAAAGCCAGGTGAATGAAAAAATGCCACAAGAGAGAGAAAAAGTGTGTTTGTGTGTATGAGTATGTTTTTTTTTAAGTGGATCTGACACAAATGAAGAGGTGTGAGACAACACCTATATATACTCTGAGCTCAGGGATTAAGGAGGGAGAGAGACATTTGTTTCAGGGCATTTTCTGTCTGCATCTGTGTTCATTTAACTGCAGCCCACTTCATAATCTGCCTGCATGTGTCAGCCTCCGATCTGAAAGAGAAGGAGTTGAGTTTTGTCTAAGACACCCAAGGATTTGAGGATGCTTTTCATTCTTCTGTCAATCTTAAAAAATGCTGGCTTCTAGTCCTTTATTCATCTTACATATCATACACCACATAATGGGCACTTTTATGCAAAGCGCTATACGGAAAAATTATGCATATTTAATCTGGGTGGCCACAATCGGAACAATCCTCAAATCCCTGTTATTCCGCCTGTCAAAAGCTCCATTCATATATTGAAACAAATGAGCTATATCACAAATTCTACCTGCCCTAACCCCACAATCCTAGCCTTGTTTTTGCAATTCATACACAGTTCCTTGACTGGTTATTCCATACTTGTCAATTTGCATCAGCTGTGGGTTTAGCCTCATCCTCCGCTGATAAGAGTGTTTGTTTTCCATACAAAGCTTCTGCAGCTAAGCTCTGATGACTAAGCTCATCAGTGCAGGTGGACTGGGGAGTTGTGCCAAAAGAGGGGAGAGGAGAGAGAAAAGGACAGGGGGGTGGGAGGGAGGAAGATTCCCACCCCCTTCTCCATTCAGAGTAAAGGTTAGGCCTAATGAGCTGTGGGCTTTGGTAAATAAAAACATTTGGAACATTTGCTGTTGTTTAACCCTGTGCAACCTGAGCCAATTGTCTTGATGCTTAAAAAAACATGGAAAGAAGCAGATGAGCAACTTAACAAGGAATGACCCAAAAATTAGCAAGAAGACCGCAAAAAGTCACCAGAAAATTACCTGAAATCAGAGGGGGAAAAAAGACAAGACAAGTAACAGGACAAAAACAGTAAAAAATAAAAATAATAAATAAGAATGATCTAATTCCAATATATAATTATAAAAATAATAAATATGGTTTTATTTATATTTTTGCCTAGTTATTTGGTCACTTTCTAATGATTCTCTCTCGCTCTCTCTCTCCTGTTTTTGTTTCAGCTAATTTTCTTTTTTTTTTTTTTTGAAACAAACGTATGAAAGGTTTAAGTGCTTTAGAAAAGCATCTGAAAGCGGCACAAAAAAAGTGATGTTGATCCAGGTTTTAAAAGGTTAAAAGAGATATGGTGGCAAGAGGGGGAGGGATTGTGGTGTACTGCAAGAAAAGAGGTTGTGTTTTCATTTAACTGTAATAACGCTGATAATGCTCATTACTGTGGCTGTGTTTACATGTGCTAAGAAATTATATATTTTATTTATGAACATTATACACTTTAACATAATCCACATGACATGTTCACGTTTACGTGAAAATGTATTTCATCTATGTTTTGTGAGTGACCTCTACTGCATATTTATATGGAATGTAATGTATGATTTATGCATGTACTACATAAAAGAAATCTCCAACAATACACTATAAGGCTTAAAAAATTACACAAATTCTAATGTCTGAGTCTAGTATTTCTGACATGAATTTTATACAAACGCCAAACATAAATGGATCTGAGACTGGCTTTTACCTTTTACTTTCATTGGCAAGACTGTTTCCAAACAGTAACCCACAATCACATACAACTATATAACTACGTATAGTCAGATATCACTTTGACTACTTTGTATTCATTTTATTTTGTCAAAAACAACATATACTTAATGCACATGTCCTAAACCTGCACATACACATAGGAAAACCTTGACAACAAGCAGTTGTAATATTTTGTCTGTTTTTTTTTTTTTTTTTTACATGAAGTAACAAAACTTATTTGTGATAATACTTCGTACAGCTACAAGCATGTCTTCTTTTTAACTGTGAGCAATCAGTAATACTAGTGGCACTACTAGCGAGCTCCCACCAGATGCAATTAATATACGAATAGCACGATTAACCAAAACAGACAAGATAGTCAAAAATATTATTTGCGATTAACCAGTTAACAGCTAACCTGTGACATTCCTGACCCAAATGTAGGCAAAATAGTCACATTGGATATTTACAACACTCAAGCAAATAGCATTTTTGGCTAAAGACACCTTAGAGTTAATAGCATCCACCATTTTTTAAATTGCATTGATCGCACACAGGCCCGAAGATTAATTTAAGGAAAATATTCACAGTTTAAATCTAGTAGCAACAAAGAACATTACTGCAATCATAACTGGTCGCACAGATACAATTCAGCCACACAGACTTAATCAAATCAACACATGATGACACATAAAACTACTGCTATGTTTACGTCATTTCAAAGTGTTGGCTTCCTTTATTTTCACAAAATCTGGCTACAATTCTTGCTTCATCAGATGTTTTTTGCCCGACACTAAAATTCTGCCTATAGGTGCTGCTAATGTGACTCAGAGGCGTGAGTCACGCATGCTACGACAAACCACAATAGTCAGGTTGTCATGGTGTGCGCTGCTTAGGGCTCTGTTGGCCGGCACCCATATCCTTTGTGACACCCCCCATCGTCTCCTCCTCACAGTACAGTCTCTCGTCTCTCCTCTGTTTTGGGTCTGTCCTACACTACACGTATGTAATCTGTCTGTTTGTTTGTGCTCATTTGTGCTTCTTATGTTGTTGTAGGATAGAAACTGTTTGTTATTGTGCTTGGATGCATGTGTGTATTTGTTGATTTTAAATGTTGACTCCCTGTGAGCCGGTTCGCAGCCTCAGATCCTTAGGTGAGTCTTCATGCCGTCCCAAAGGTAAGGCTTAAAGCGAAAGGATGTGCCTTTGCCATCAGGGCTGTCGGCTTTGGAACAACAACTCTTAAAACCCATTTTGTATAGACCTGCTCTTATGTAATGCTGTCTTTTCAATTTTTTTTTAACATATTTTATTTATGGTTTAATTATCTTTTTCCCTTTTATTTGTGGTTTTATTGCTTTTATTACAGTTATTTTATATTGACATTTTGCATCCTGCATCTTGCATTATTTGTGCTCTTGTTTTAATTTTATCCAAACTTTACCCTTGTTTCATCGTGCTTGTGTTCAGTAGGATTGATTGGCTTTCTGTTGTTGTATTGCCTATTACATATCTATGTTTTTAAAGGTGCTATAAAAATAAAAATGTTATTATTATTATTATTATTATTATTATTACTACATTTTTATTGAATTAAAGATTATTAAAAAGGGGCAGTTTTTCACTAGGATCTTTTTTTCCTGTTTTGAAGCTTAATTATGATCTATGGTTCATGCAGCTTAAGCTCCAATTATGGATACAGTAACGGTGATTGCATCTGTGCCCAGTGTACTCTGAAAGTGACGTAAATATTAACCATACCCAATATTGTATTATAATGTTTTATAGGGAGTTTACTTACCTTTATAGGAACCACTACATTACTAAAGGTATACAGCTGAGAAAGTGTTTCACTAACCAGAAGATTGTGCTTTTGCTGTGATAGATCAATGTTCGCTCTGGCCTTAATTATTTAACACTGTGAGGCTATGCAGAAGACGTGATCCCAGCTACTTCATATAGTTTTATTTTTTTCACATTCTCTTATTTAACACCTTATTACTATTACTATAACAATTATTATTATTATTATTATGACGTTTCTACTGAATAATAAGAATAAAAAGGGGAAGTTTGTCACTAGGATCTTGCGTCTCTATCTGTCAGTCCAACAAGTGGCTTCCAGTTGCACTCCCTTATCCATTTTCTATCCAATAAAGATGAAAGCCACAACTTTAAACACGATGAAAAAAAGCTAATCCACTCTCCTCTCTGGTTTTTTAATGCATGGAAATGATTTTTGGAGGTGAGGCCATTTCCTAATCCAGGCTCTGCTGTTGCCCATACCAATTGAATATCAATTTCTAGGGAGAAAGTAAGAGTCAGACACTCCATCCACAACTTTTCAACTCTGATCAGAAGCTCTCCTGTCACTCTGGTAAAGCCTGTATTCAAGGAGAGCGAGAGCAGCAACCGTCAGGATGTAAACACAACAGCCTGTGCTAACTAGATGAGGCCGGTGCCAGAAAGTGTGCGCTGTCAAATGTCTGTGTGTCTCCGCCTGCCTGTCCTTGCCTCTCTGTCTCACCAGGGCTCACGGCTGGCACACAAAATGTCTTGGCTTTTTTCCTCCTAGTGCTAGAGGCTCAGTGGCTAAAATGTGGCCCTTGCTAAGCATGCAAGCACCAGTAAATTAGAAAAGGGATAATTGGAAATCATTCTGGAGTGGAGCTAGAGGGCGAGCTGTGTTAAAAAGGAAGAGAAGCGGACGTTTGCAGTGCCGGAGGACAGTTCATTTCAATCACAACAATTTCTGAAACAATGGTAAACCACTTGTCACGGCTTATACAAGGTTCTTGACTTGGTAAACAAGGCAACAAGACAGCGTTCATTCATCCTGTGTGCGCAATCACTCAGGGAAAACATGAATATAATATGAACCGAGCAGCATTCACACCGCCAAATTAACTAAAATACTTCTCCAACAAACAGACCAAAGCATTGCACCCACACACACCTTTAGTGTCTAAAAATACCATCCATTTTCAAGCCTTCCAAGGTGGCCGTGTGGGGGACTCTGTGGGTTGCCTGGTGCTACAGAAATACCCTTTTAAAGGAGGGAATATGAAAGAGGGAACACAAAAGAGCCAGAGAGAGAGGGAAAGGGAGCGAGGAAGAGATGCCCTGCAGTAGCTTGTGTTCTCCCCTCTGTGGATCTTTTGTGGCTGAGACTATTTTTGTACACTTCAGCCTCCTGGGCAAGCGATGGCAAAGCTGTGAGGCAACTGGACTGTACGGGCCAGATACAGACTAACCTGGATTACACACAGAATGAAACCAAACTACAGTATGAAAACAGATTCATATCACAGCTGCAAGATGAGAACGAAGAGGAGAATATAAGCAAGACCAGGCTATGGTTTTGAGAGCGCCTTGGTGTGTGTATGTGTGTGTGTGTGTGTGACAGTCAGATGATACCAGAGGCTGTTAGTGTTGTGTGTATTGTATGTATGACCATGGAGCATGGCTTTATCTGCCAGTGCAGACTCAAGAGGGTTCAGACTGTGGGAGGGTATTGTTATTCTGTGGGTACTACCACAGAATAACAATGAGGGAGGAGGACACAGGAAACACCACGTAGTGAGTGGTGTTGGGATACCGAGCCTCAAAGATGTAAGGATGCGTAGGGCCTATTAACAAAACATGCAAGCACAAACACACACTGAAAACTACGAATTAACACTCCGACATTCACTGGAGAACACAGATAACCTTAACTATCTTCTACTACTTCTTTCCCATTGCTAGTAGACCATAGCCGTGTACACAACTACACAAGTATGTTTTTCTGCATTTTTTGTGGTGTGTCATGTTTGATGGACAGGCCGGAAAAAAAATTTGTGAAACAGTAGAAAGCAGCATGAAGGTCAATGAAAATGTTACAGTGGTTACTTCTTTTTTATATCTCTTTTTATTGAATAGGTCAATTCTCTCTCTTAAAATCAGAGCTAATTCATTTGGAATGATGTTCAAGCGCACAAATACACACACACGCATATATATATATATATATATATATATATATATATATATATATATATATATATATATATATATATATATATAATTTAAAAAAATATTCAATAATGATAAGAATATCTTTAAAAAATAATGTGAAAAAATAAAACAATATGTAGTCTCTGTATGTAGTAAGGCCATAGAGAAGGTTGATATATTACAGCAAAGCACAATCTTCTATTGAAATACTTTCTAAGCTGTATACCTATCGTAATGTAGTGGTTACTATAAAGGTAAGTAAAAATTATATCACTCAAACATTATATTACAGTATTGGGTATGGTTAATATTTATGTCAGACTTGTAGAGTATACTGGGCACAGGTGCAATCACCCTTAACTATATCACTGTATCTATAATTGGATCTTAAACTGCATGAACCATGGATTATCACTACGCCTCAAAACAGGAAAAAAAAGTGACTCCAAATTTTCCACAGAGTTTGGCAAGAAAGGTAAGATTTAATTGGTTCTCCTTGGTGGAGGTGATACAGGCTGTATCGTGCAGCCTCCTCTCTCAGCCTGGATCCTTTCATTCGAGCTTGTTAGCAAAGTGGTGCCTCTCCCATTTTACGTAAGACTTCCCCAACGAGCACACTCATTACTGATAAGGGCAACATGACATGGAGCCTGAGCTACAGTAACATCGCTCAGCAGCGGCACTAGACACACACATCTACAGACTTCCCCTACATCAAAGGGAACGACAGCGAGAAAGGCAAAGGGATAGCACCACTGAGGAAGAGTCTGACACAGAGAAAACACTGTGTTTAAGAAGAGGATAAGCACCAAAAAAACTACTGGTATTAAGTGTGTCTCTTCCAGGCCTTATAAAAATTAAAGAATATAGGAAAAGGGGACATAAAACTGCAGGGAAATGATATTGAGATTCTGCAAAAATGTCACAGAAAATCATGAGGGAAAATGACAAAGATGGAGGGCTGTGATGGAGAGAGAGGAAGGAAGAAAGAGAAAACCCATGACGGTGAGTGCTTTTCTTTCCAGGGGGCCCCATTTTCACGACTCATATTGATGAGGATTACGCACAGGCACTTGAGACCAGGATCAAGCCTTGATAGAAATGACAGGCTTCCTGTTGCCTTTAAATCCTTTTAAGAGGAAGATTAGGCCTACACACGCACACGTGTTGGCACATTAAGAATGCGTGTACCCTTAACCTTCAATATTTTAATGGACATATACACTGTAAAATCTGACAAGTTGATCTTACTTTGAAAAGTAAAGGAAAAAGATTGCTTCTAAAAAGGAAAGTAAATGTAGCAATTAGTCTTGAGTTCAGTCCTACCTTACCTAATGTCTTCGTGTCATAATTAAGTTTACCTAAAATTTAGTTGTATTTACTTAATTTTGTGAAGTTGTTGCAACTTACAAATGACAAGTTTAATTAAATGAATCTTTCAAAGTTTTAGAAACCTCAGTAAACCAAGTTTACCGTGTTATATAACTGTATTCTGCTCATTGCAAATTAGTCAATCATATTTGTGTTTTTTTAAACATGTTTACAAATAAGAACTTGCAGATCTCCTAAATTCATCATTGGCAAAAGCCTCTTTGTTGCATACAAAGTTACATCAGACTAACTTAGTTTACTGAAGTTGCTAAACTTAACAATGGGATGTAAAGTAAACATAAATCAAGACTGATAGCTATATAAACTTTTCTTTTATAAAGGCAATCATTTTTTAAGATTATTTTAAGTCAGATCAACTTGTAAGATTTTTAAGTGTTGATTAAAGTCAAACAGAATGGATTGAGTCTGAATATTTCTGAATTTATTAAAAAGTGGATTTGTTTTGATTGTTTAATTAAACGTATATTTACTCATTTTTGTCATGTTGTTACAACCTAAAAAATGGCCAGTGAAATCAACAAGTGCCACTTAAGTAAACACAGTTAGTCTAACTGAACAGTTTGTGTTCACTCATCAGAATTTTGGAAACTGATCGCTATAAATGAATAAAGTAACAACAACACATAATCATTAGTTTGCGGGATTATTTTTGAATTTCATAATATCACAATATTTTGTGAAAACAAATGAAATTATATAATCAAAACAAGTCCACTTTTGAGCTGTAGGAAAACAAAATCTAGAAATATTCAGACTAAATCTGTCCCTGACTCTATTTAACATTTAAGCACACGTAAAAAAAAAAAGTTAATTGCACTTGTCATTTTTTAAGTTGCAATAACTTCACAAAATTAGGTAAAATCAACAATATTTTAATTAAATGAAACAGTTGCACATACATTTCACATAATTTAAGACTGATAGTTATATTAACTTGCTTTTTTTCAAGACAATCTCTTTCCTAGATTATTTTACAGCAAAATCAACTTGTCCGATTTTACTTTGTAAACTCTCACATGCACACACACACATATTATAATGATGAACAGTCATTAAAACAAGCAACACACCTGCAGCGTGCAAGCTCCCACCAGCCTGCTCAGTCTCAGTCACACCCAACTAAATCAACAGTCTTGCAAAAAAAAAAAAAAAACATACTGCGTAGTTCCCACATACGCACACTCTGACCTACTCACATGCGTCAGCAATACCCCTACTGACAGCCGACATTGTGACAGAGAATGACACAGAAGCGAGGCACAGTATTAGGGGGCAGATGACTCAACCAGGGTGTATGTCTTCTACAGCTGTACTCCAAATGGTACTGCTTCATTAAGAGTTTACTATTCTAGCTCATTTGAATCCTTCTATTATCAATTGCATTTAGTCCCAGATGGTTTGAAAATGATTTATCCTTCTTGTATCAATTTGTAGCGACATCATTCTTAAAAACAAAACTGAGCTGACGGCTCTGTCTTTAAGACGAGATGGTGTTGAAAGGACTAATCTATACCCAATTAGAGCATCAGTGGCTTGGATGCCCATCTCTCCAGTATAATTACAATTTTCCCCATGCTTGGCCTCAATTAGGTGATTGTGCAGTTCAGCTCCTCATTACACCACCAAGTGTGTGCAATTAAGAGCAGCAGAAAAGGACAAGAATCCAAAAACTTGACAGAACTTGAGTCTTTAGTAGTGATGTCACTGTTAACTGCTTCCTGGCAGAAAATGAGTAGATCAGTAGCACTCTCACATCTGTTACAATAAATATGAAGCTACATCCAACAGGAGGTTAGCTGGAAACGGGGATACAGCTAGGCTGGCTCATTAAGCTAAGCTAAGCTAAGCTAAGCTAAGCTAACCAGCTGCTGGTTGTAGCCTTACGTTTAACGGATAGATATGAGAGTGGTTTCAATCTTCTCATCCAAATGAAAAGAAAGGGAATAAAGCATTTCGTAAAATGTCAAATGATTTCTTTGAAAGTTCAGACTGCACTACACTGATATACAAAACCTATTTATTCTTATTTTACATAGGTTTCACCTTCACAACTGACGACTACTTATAGAAAGTAAAGGAAAGTTTTTATTTCTTAGAAGTTAATGTTTTGCCACATTTTTTTCTTTTACAAAATAATACTTGATTTCCTTTAACAATTAAGCATTTCCAAAAATAAGACACAAATAAATGTGCATTTTTACTTTTTTTAATTTATTTATTTATTTTGGGGAATTTGATTTTGATTTAAAATATCCTTCACATAATAGAGATGGCTGTCTTGATTAGGAATCTAAAAATGGAATTAAATCTGGAAATGGACTTAAATCATGGTGTTTTCTTCTTTTTTTCCTTCATCTTCTCCTTCTTCTTCATCTATTTACTATTAATTAATTCATTAATTTGTTTATACCTTTCAGATTTTATCAATCCTTTTGTCTGCTTATCTGCTAATTAGTCTTCTTGGCTTGTATTTTTATTTCTCACTTTTAGGCATTTCATTTTGTTGTAATTAATTATTGCCAAAACAGGGTTGAAGCAAAGCTTGAAACTATATTTTGTGTAAATCTTCTGGCTGCCAATAAAAATACAAAAAAAAGGTATTTCCTGTACATAGATACAGTAGAGTCCATTGCCAGCTTAGTCACAAAAGGTTCTTCACTGAGCCAGAAATACACAGGAGATTATCAAAGGTACACTTAAACCACCAGGTAACAAAGTAGCTGACACGTGCAGCAGGATAGAGCTGCTAGTTGACAAAACACGTGATGTGCTCCGACTTGCATGACCATGTCAAGAGGATCAAACATCGTACTGTAAGTAAGCAACAGCTTCAATTATTTCTACCATCTATGACTTATAATTTTCAATGGATGTGTAGATTATGACTGGCATATAGACAATTTTTAGACAATTCTTTATATGGACCATTAAGTGGGTGTCACATATATATAGCATATCCTTTGCCTGCACGCTGAGAAACCACTCAACTGAAAGTTTTTGGCCTCTTTTCCCACAATATACTGATCCTACACCAGAGTACCATCTGTTCTGTGGAACTCAACGCAGCCTTGTGATGTTGCTCACATATGAGATGAAACACCATGGTAACACCAGCAAACCAGTACCCGCACCTCGGAAGATAAGGCAAGCTAAGAAAATGACTCTCACAGACACAAACACGCAACATAGAAAGCATCATCTAAATCATACAAGCAGGTGTCCAATTTCCTAAGAAAATAACCGTCAATAGGGAGATATCTTTGGCCATACAAGAACACGCACAAGCAGACAAGGTTACAAACACATATACTGTACACACACATGCTGAGTGTTGAGTTTCAGAGTCAAGTGTCAATTGTTTGAAGTGCTCTCTGATGATGAGACGTCCATTTAACAACCTAATTTATCTCTCTGGCTGACCTCTCCACTAAAGACAGCTTGATCGTAATGACATTTTAAAATGAAGCATAACTGACCACATCCATTCATTCAGTGGTCAAATGTGTGCAGATGTCTATTCGGGGTAAACTGATGTACGACTAATAATATCCTCCTTTCAGAGTACTTTGCAAGATGCTAGTGGGGAAGAGCTGAAAATTCCTGATGGTATCTTTACAGTGACCTATTTCAATGAAACATCTAGAGGATGTTTGCGTTCTATTTATACACGACAGATTGCATAAATTACGGGTAGGTGCAGTGTGTTGAAAGCACAAAGAGAAGCTGTAAAGTTAAAGAAAACTGTTCTTACCTCTCCTAAATGGGGAGTCGGATTAAATCCACAAAGATTACAAACTGTCTTCTTGCACTCGGTGCAGAAGCTGTAGTTTGGAGCATCTGCCGATCCGACGTTCAGGTCCACATTACAGAGAGGGCAGCTTTCCTTGGTGGTTGGGGCAGGTGCAGGTGCAGGTGCGGCGACTGGCGCCTTCTCTTCCTGCTCCACAGAAATGGTTCTGGGCGGTTTCTTGGACTTAGCAGGCGGAGTGTCAGGAGCAGAGTCCGAATCAGGAGGAGACCCAGGTGCAGAGAAGGGGGAGTCAGGTGGTGAGCCAGGGCCAGAATCCGGAGGGGAAACTGGTCCAGAATCTGGCGGTGACCCCTTTGGAGATCCTGGAGCCTTCTCCTCCTCTCCAGTGACAAGATTGGTGGCAGAACTCAGCAGTGACGTGCCAAAGCTGAACATCTGAGAAGCACCGGCGGGAGGTTTTGCTGATTCTGCCAACCCTCCAAAACCTCCAAACAACTTCCCCGCCACTGACTCCTCCTGCTTTGGCGCGGCCTGGGATTGAGGCTTCGACGATTCCATCAAACCGCCAAAACCACCAAACAGTTTCCCTGTGACGGACTCAGCAGCTTGTGAAGCAGCTGCTGGAGGTTTGGCTGCGTCCGTCAATCCTCCGAGACTGATACCTCCCAATCCGCCAAAAAAGCTGGACTCCTGTTTGGGTTTAGCTGGAGACTGTTGGGGACTGGACTTCGGTTGAATGGGGCGTCCTGTCTTGGGGTCAATTTTGGGCGATCCACCCAATGATGAACCGGGGGAGAGCGGCCCAGGAGAGGTAGGACCTGGGGATTTCTGCCTTGGCGTGGTTGGCGGCGTTAACCCTTGATCGGTGGTACTCTGCTGCTTTATCAGCAGCTTGCCAGGCTTGCCAGGTGCCTGTCTCTGCGGTGAGGGCGGGGCCGAGCCTTGTTTGGGCTTTGTCATGCCAGGGGGATCCATACCTCCCATCGCTCGCTGCATCTGGCAGTTCAGACACAGCCACTCTTTACCCTGTGCAGCAAGCAAACGATTGGTTAGTTTTGATTCTCTGCAAAATAAAACATGATGTCCTACTTAATATAATGTTGGAAACCACTTGTCTTGAAAAGGAAAGTAAATATAACTATAAATCTATTTATGTTTACTTTACATCTAATTGTTAAGTTTACTTGGAATTTTGGTGCAATTTTGCAACTTAAAAATGAGAACCTTTTTCTTTCTAAATGTTAGCAACTTCAGTAAACCAAGTTAGTCTGACTGAACTTGATCATGACAAAGTTAATTTTGCCAATGACAAAGTTAGGAGATCTGCAAGTTCTGTTTTGTTAACATGTTTAAGAAAACACCTAGCAACCTAGAAAGATTGATATTATTAAACGTGTCGTTTTTAAGTTCCAACAACTTAACAAAATTAACCCGCTGAAACCTGGGTCGACATCACTTTTCGTGAGCTGCATACAGACGCCTTTTACAGGTATGTAAACCTCTGAAACGTGAGCCAACTGGTTTGATGTCTTTCAAAAGTGTGGGGGGAAAAGACAATCCGAAATTCTGCAAGAAATGTCCTGCAACATGCAAGAAAATTGTAAATGATGAAAATGAGAAAGAGGAAGAGAGAATTATCAAAATTTTAAAATAAATAAATAAATAAAAAATTATGGTAAAATACATAGTTACATCTATCATTACTTAAAATTATGTGTCAGAGAGAATATACAAAAATGTATTTCCATTTTGTATTTCTCTATGCTTTTTGGGTAATTTTCTAGTAACTTTTTAAAAATTTTCTTGCTCATTTTTTTTGTCATTCTTGTAAAGTTGCTCATTGCCAATTTTCTCAGGTTCAAAAAGGTTAAGTAAATATAACTACATTTTAACTAAAGTTAACAATTAGATATGAAGTTAGCATGAGTTAAGATTAATAGTTATATTTACTGCCATTTTTCAAGGCAATCGGTTTCCTATTCTTTTTTTTAAATGTCAGTAAAATCGACTCGTCAGATTTTACTGCGCTGGAACAAATCTCTGCACTGTTATGAGAGCAGACATCAATGGCGTTTGTAATTACAATATATACACAGGCAAGCGTAACCAACTAAACCTCTAAAATATCTGTTTTCTTTTTGTTAAGCGTAAAAAACAGACAAATTCAGAGACATGTCTGCTAATTAGTGTTTCGAATCATGTTGAATTTCCCAAGCTAAATGCTTCCTACAACATGAAAGAATTCAAATCTGGCAGCAGTTACATAAATACTAATCAGTCACACAAAATAATGATATTAAATGTTTGTTTCTAACTAAATTAGAATAAAAGCAGTGGAATATTCTCAGCAGACTGTTAGCAGAAAGACAAACACTCGTCATGTATCAACGATGTTTGTTTTTGTTCACAGGTACTGTAAATATTAGACCATCCGAAACAGTTGCATTTCATTGTCTCAGTTCTGACCGTAAAAACACCTGCTCCCAAAAAAAGCCTGGCTACACCACAGTGCTCTTTGTTTACGGGGTGTCTCTGTTTCCACTGTGTGCAAACCACAGTATTTAAAAGGGTCAGTGTTGACAATTTGATCACTATCTAGAACAGGACAATGTGTCTCATGAAACGTGAGCAGAACAAATTTGTGTGTAAACTGTTCTCAAAAGGAAATTGATGAGTATTACGCCATTCATCAATACATTGGTAGCCCTAACAAAATCTCACCTACTTCTGACTGCTCATCGTGCTTGTGTAAAAAACATAATGCACATAAATATTGATTGTCATATAAGAAAATAAAAGCTAATGTTAAACATGACAAAAGACTAGAAATACAACACATTTAACTATTTAAGATTCAGATTAGGTTTCATATCGAACCATATAGGTTTAACTTTCTGGATGATGAGTTAATGGCATCTGTTAGTTCCCTCCCGGCCGCCCCAATAACACCACTAACAGAAGATTTTTTTCTTTTCTTTTCAACTCAATTTTTACTGAAAATAACTTCAATCTCAGCTTTGGAAAACTTTTTTTCTCTCTCTCACTTTCTTTATTTGCACGATGTTCACAGGTCAACAAGATGCACCCATCCACATCCACAATGACCTCCTTTTAAGGTGGTCACTAGCTTTATATTGGCTGGGATGTCTGCTAATTACTGACAAGCAGGAGTGCACTGTAAATGTATGATTGATCAGCATTTATGAACATAAACGTGTGCCTACGATTAACTCCAAGTTCATGAATCCAGTGTACGTTTTTTAGTTTTAAAATCCACTTACAGATATACTAACATTTCATGAATGAGACTCAATTTGTGGAGATTTTGTGTGTAACGGTACTTATTGCCTCATTGTCCATGTCAACAACGATGAGGACAGTTCAACTACCATTTAACATACACAGCATACCGTAACTGCAAACAGAATCAAATTCAGAGACTCAAATCAAAAGAAAAGAAAATTCACTTCCTGAACTGATCGATCAGCTAAAGAAATGACCCCATTTTTTATCTGCATGATAATAAACCTCAAGAAGAGGCTGAAGGAGAAGGAACCAGTCTTTCTGCTGTGCTGTAATCACAGCCCACCAGCGTTTCAGTGTCCATGTGTGACGGAGTGTCCTCACTGGCTGGCACAGTGTCTTCCTGTGGCCATGACATGAGTCACCTTGATCAACATTCCCTGGGCCCATATGGTCCCTCTGTTCCTCAAATCATGAGCCACTCTTATGAGGCCAGGCTTAGAGATCAGGCTAGTTACTCATTGCGTTTTTGCCCAATGTTTTTAAAAGGAATCGCACCAATTTACTCCGGCTGCTGACAGCAGCACAAGAAAAGTGATGTCACTCCAGGGTTAAACTCTTACTTTTGTTAAAAACAAAAACACATTATTCTCAATACTCGAGTGAATAAGTTTGTGGGATTAGATTTGAATTCAATATAATTTGATTTATGATGTATTTTTACAGGGACAGTGCACAATTAATTGCACTAGAGTTAGCTTGTAGATAATTTCATCTGTTGTCCCTGGGCAGGTAAACAAAAAACACTACACAGCATTTAGCCTACACTACCATTTTTGCAGTGTCATGTGTATTGTGCAAATTTTTATATTTTACGTGCAAAAAATTAAACACTTTGTTACCTTTTACACCCCGTGCCATCAATAACACAAACTGTATCATTAGATAAATGCCAGCATCTGACTGGACTTTTCTTTAGCCACTGGACATTTAGCATTTAGAAAACTGCTCCTTATAAAAAATACAAAACCCTCCATCAGTGCAGGAACTTACTGAGAAAACCATAAACAGCTTTAAAACTTTAAAAGAAAGCAAAAGATAAAAAGAAAGTGGTCACTGTCTTACCGCTGAGTCTGGGGGGCTGAACCCACAGAGGCTGCAGACCTGGTTCTTACACTCAGTGCAGTTATTGTAATTTGGCGGGTCCTTAGACCCAAGGTTCAGCTGGGTGGTCTTACACAGCGGACAGAGTCCACCCCCAGGTTTTCCAGGCACCTGTGGACCAGGAGGCCCTCCAGTCTTAGGTGGTTCTCCAGGATGAGACCCAGGACCTGGTGGCCCCTGCTGTATGGGTCCAGGCTTTCCAGGTCCTTGTTGAAGGGGTCCACCTTTTTGCTGGGGAGGGCCACCTGGTTTGACACCTTGACCTGGTGGCCCTTGACCTGGTTTGGGGCCCTGTTGCCCTGGGGGTCCTTGGCCTGGTGGACCCTGACCTTGCCTGGGGGCCTGCCCAGGGGGTCCTTGGCCAGGAGGACCTTGGCCAGGTTTGGGCACCTGGCCTGGTGGTCCCTGGCTTTGCCTGGGTCCCTGCCCAGGGGGTCCTTGCCCTGGGGGTCCTTGTCCAGGGGGCCCTTGCCCTGGGGGTCCTTGTCCAGGGGGCCCTTGCCCTGGCTTTGGCCCCTGTCCAGGAGGGCCCTGCCCTTGCCTGGGTCCCTGCCCAGGGGGTCCTTGCCCAGGGGGTCCTTGTCCAGGGGGCCCTTGCCCTGGCTTTGGCCCCTGTCCAGGTGGGCCCTGACCCTGTTTCTGAGGTCCTCTTTGTTGTGGTCCTTTGGGACCTGGCCCCTGCTGAGGGCCCCTGCCTGGTGGCTTTCCTCCCTGCTTGGACTCGGGTGCTGCAGGTTCGTCTCCTTCCTCCTCATCCCCAAAGAGTCCAAACTTGGGGATGTTGACGTTATCCCCCATGGAGGTTATGGAGGAGGAGACTGACGAGGTCATCGATGACACGGCACTGAGGGGGTTGGCCCCGCTGAGGAAGCTGGAGCCAAACATGCCGGAAGACTTAGTCTCTGGGTCTTTAGGCTCCTGCCGGAATCTGGATTCAAAAAGGCTGAGTGACGAGGGGCTGCGGCCTGGTGTGAGCTTTCCAGGTGGACCCTGGTTGAAGGCGTCTACAGTGCGACTTTTACTGAGACCTGTAGGGCCCCTGGAGGCCCCTACCTGCTGGGAACGCTGATGTGTATCAGATTCAGACGGTCTGGAAAAGAAAGAAACAAAGATAGTTTTTGTTAGCACAGCTTTTATCGATTTGGGTTTACTTTGGCAGTGTGAGAAATCTTATAAGCCAAGTCTAAACCAACTCTGAGCTGAATCAGCACCAAAACAAAAACAACAGACCAGAGTGCTAATGAGAGTTTAAGACTAAATGGTTCTGAAGTATTTTAACCCATTAATTTGTCACTTTAATTTGTATAGTAGTGATCGACTGAGATTAAACTCATCAATACACAAATGTAAATGTAAAGAGCTCTCTCTGCTGAAATATCAACAGATCTGGAGGACAAAAAGTCATCTGAAATAATACTGAGATACTGAGATTTGTTGTGTTAATAAAGTTGTAATTTGTATATATATATATATATATGATAGATAGATAGATATTCCACATCTTTTTATTAAGATACAAAGAATACAGATATCATGTACGATGCATTAAAAAGCCAAAAAAAGAAATAAAAAAGCTGAAAGAAATGGCTTCCTCAGACTAAAGTCAATATTAAGTATGAAACATGAAATCGTACAACCATAACAAAATTTAGCCCAGACAATCAATATTAAGCTTTGGATATGACTTGAATGCAACCTGATGTAAATACTTCAGAAGATTAGTATTGTAAATCTCATACTGTCTGCCCAAGAGAGTTCAAGACATGCTAAGTGAAAGGCATGTCACACTAAATACTTGTAACTTTAGCCTGCTGAAGTTGTTTTATTCTGAGATATTTGCATTTTTAATACTGTATACATATTTCTTGCATCTTCTGGCTGTATTTTAGTGAAAAGAATACTGAGAAATGTACATGCATGATCATTACAACCTTGCTAGAATGAAAAAAAGGGTTAAGGTGGCCTAAGGCTTTTACACAGTACTGGATATGTAGCCTTTTCAATGTATCTGTGACTTTTACATCTCAAACAATATTACTTAGGATGTTTTTCTCACTCCTCTTCCTCTACTGTACTCCATTGTGCTAAATTAAAACCACAGAACTCGCTCTTTGTTAATCCCAGGCCCTCTCAACACATCAGTGAACACCGAATGTGTAGCTAGCAGCCCTGGGGTAAAGCTGACAGGAGAGTGAATACCGCTGAATGACACAGAGTGTAGATCATTGAGATAGAAAGGGAAATGCTCGCCTCCATGGGGGTAAGCAGAGACATCTTTGTTAGCTCAGGCTGAGAGGCAAAATACACAACCTACACACACATTGATATCCTTAGAGAAATGCATCAATGGACTAATGGGCTAATGTTTTGTTATTATATGATGATACGCAACATACACACCTAGTGGTTTGAAAGTCCCTGGTGCTGCTGCCATTACGTCTGAGATAAATCACATTACCAGGCAATAAAGTTTAATGCTGCAATGAATACAGTGTTTAATTATGTTTTTGCACTGACTTTGCATAGCAGGAGCCTAGCAAACATTAGGAGTATTGGTGTTGAAATTAAAGCTATTGGCCAATCCACTGCAGCGTGTTTTTCAGCACCACGGACAGCGGCGATGGATTTCAGTACCATGGACAGCAACCAGACTCCAACACTGAAGCTTCAGGAACAGAAATCCGACTTTTAAATACACAACATATCCAGAAAGCAGCAGGAGGGAAGCCTATGAGTGATGACATTAACGCTGCTGTTCTATTTTTAGTCATATTAATATTAATGCACCCCTCCCCCCATCTTTAGCTCGGATATAAATAACAATTCTCCCCCAATCAGAGCCAATTAGCAGCACTTTATGTCAAATCATCACATATTGAGGAATATTTTATTATTTTATGAATATAACATGGACTGGCAGCACATTGTTTTCATTGATAGCTGTCTTCCTGCCCTTTCACAACACAATATATTTCTCACTTTTACTAAAAATGCAATTTATGTGAAAATAATTCATAAGGAGCCTAATTTGTAATATTAGAGAGTGGGTGCAGATCGGATAAAGGTGGCGGATTTGTTTAGCTGGGTGCTCAAGCGTCGCTCAGATGGAGAGGAAAAAAAAACACTGGGCACGACAGATTTTCTTACCCAGCAGGCATTTCGACAATTTCGCACAAATAGCTACTGGAGGTGTGTCTCTTTCCACTCTGAGCTCACAGAGTCAAATTATCCGCTATTTCGGGCTAATTTCACACACAACAATAAATGGAAAAATCATTATTTTACAGCATTTAACAAGAGTGCATTCTGAAGAAAAAAAAAACAGCCAATCAATTGAACGCTTCCAGCCAATATTAATATTGGACGAGGGATATTTTTTCTGTCGTGCAGATCATCTGGTGTTAATGATAATCCAATACAGTGAGCACTAAGAATAGATGCATTTCTTGGTGCGGTTGGGAGGATCAAAAATGGGCGTGAACGAGCCTCCTTGGAGCATCTTTCCAAATGATGCCTTACTCATACTACAGCATATCAATCTCTCACATCACAGCCAGGTTAGTGTGGATTTTTTTTAAGTGCATCCAAAGAAATAAAAAAAAAATGCTGGTAAAAGCCCTGCCTTCGTGCAGCTGCTGCGCCTCCGGGCTGCCTGCCTTGCGCCCTTGACATCGCGGCGGAGAGCTGCCTCCTCTGCTCCTCGCTGAGTTCACTCAGGTTGACCGGAGTCCCATCGGACACCCGCACAAAGCCGCCCTTCCCGTCAGGTGCCAACCCCTCTGGAAGCCCAGACGGGGGCCCTTCGCCTCCTTCCAGACTCGCTTCGTTCCCCATGATCGACCCCTCCCGTCCCCCTGTGTTCGGATCAATGTGCGATCCGAGCCCCTCTCCGCGGTTTTATGTCCAAAGTGCGCAGCGCAGACGGTGTCTCTCGGTGTCTCGGAGCATCTCAGATGATTTGGGGTTTTTTCTGTGGTTACTTTCCGTCCCTGTGATGTTTCTCCATTTCCCTCGCTTCTCCTTGTTTTTCTGTGTCGCGCATCTCCGCAGCTGCACACCACAGTTACCACAGTTTTCCGTGAGGGGGTCTCTGGTTTACTGTTGCTCACGGTCACGGGGGCTGGCTTCCGGTAGATTTTACAAAGTAAAATTATAATTAGCTAGCATTAATTTAGTCAACCCTCAATCTCCTTGTATAATTTTTAAAGATACAAATTATATTCGACAACTATTCAGCATTTAAAACATAAAATCCCATATGTAGACAAAAACGATTCAGACATTTCAGTTTTACTCTATTTGTTTAGCATACCCTGAAGGTTTTTGGTGTCATTGTTTCTATCTTTTGCTACATATGATTTATTTAATGAAAAAATATTCTTACATTATTTTATATTGTAAAAAAATTTCCAACTCTTATATACTATAAATCTGAAGTATTTGTAGTATAGAATCTGAAATATCAACTCTAACTATCCTTTCATATAATTTGAGATACCAATTTTAAAACATACTTGACTGCTATTGAAAATGTAAAACTAAAAAAGTTATAAACAGGCAAAAACCTATTCAGTTATTCATTTTCGTTGTACTCTATTTGTTTAACAGACAGACTATTTTTGTTTGTTGTTGTGGTTCTTTCTTTCCTTTTGAATTTTATGTATTAGTTGTACAGTTGAATTTATTTTTACATAATTCTTATTTTATAAAAAATATTTTCAACTTTTGTAGTAATAAAAAATCTGGATCATACATACTCCATGTAATGAATGTATTCAAACAGGGACATTTTCGGTAAATTTCGCAAAATGAAAAAAAAAAAAGGAAAAACTAACACTTATACAGGTATTCAGGTTTGTATGAGTGAAATATCTTGACTACATAATACAGCACCTACAATTGATTTTAACTTTTTTAGTACAATATTTGTAGCCTATACACATTATACACTATAGCTAATTCAGAGAGGGCCGTGTAGTTCATAAAACCAGATGAGTGAATTCAAAAATCTGGACTAGTTTTGCTCCATCATCCTATGACTCAACTCATTGTTTCAATCAAAATAACATCTGAGGGCTTTTGCAGTGAAACTACACTTGCCTTACTTCCGTTAATTTGTACCTATCACTCGTTAACTTGACGCAGATTCTTCAGCAGCATCTCGGCTCTCCTGCTCACCGCGCATGTTCCGCCGCTGACAGGTGATCAGAAGACATCAGCGGAGGAAAATATGTTTTTAAAGGGGACTTACTCAGCTAAATGTGTCTGCTTTGATTGTTTGAAAGAATCGAGGTTAAGCGGAGCATTAAAGGACAGCTGAGGTGGGATTTCTTGATGCTTTTCTTATATTAGGCTATGATTTTAAAGCAGGAAGAAACAAAACGAGAGTCGTAACTTGCCTTTTGTTTGTGGGTCAAGTATCTGGGGCTCCTGCAAAGGGCTTGTGGAAATTCATGTATACTGTATGAACACACAACCCACCTCTCCACATATACAGTCTCTCAGTTTTGTGATGTCCCAGGATAAGAAAAATGCTTTTCAGGCTTTATGTTTAATAAGTAACTATGTGTATCTCCATCCATTCAAGACTACAATTAGTTCCCAGAGGAGAAAAAAACAAAACAACAACATTAAAGTAATGTCATTCAGAATGTCCTATGTCTTATTTTAAGGGAAACTGATGCCATGAAATATTCAGAAACACAGATAAAACATCTGCAGAGGTATTCAGATGACTCATAACATGAATAATATCTCATTCTTTGTTCTTTTTTCTCAGGTGGCAGCTGTAGGATGTCTCATTTTATATCTCAACCTTTAATATGCACAAATGTGCAACTGAAGGCTGCAGGAGCATATGGGAAAATCAGATTGACTTTAGCCAGATATATATATATATATATATATATATATATATATATATGGAGGACAAAGAATGACAATTATCAATAAAATAAATGAGTGTAAAAATAACTAAATAAATAAATGTAAAAAATACAGGACTGAATAAATAAACAATTACACGAATGATGAATATATATATATATATATATAGTGCACTAATAAATACATCTGTGAATGTATAAATGAATAATTAAATAATTATAAACAAGGGTTAAATAAATATATAAAAGAATAAATAAGTACTGAAACAGATAAAATGCATGCAAAAATAAACAAAAGAGATTGTAGGGTCTCCTATCTCATTAACATACATAAACAAAAATACAAAAAATAACAGTGTTTGTCCAAATGTAGACATTTATTTAAGATGTTTTCAATCTTATTGGTTTGTTCATATATTTATCTGTTTCCAGATTATTTCAGCATTTATTGTTTTCTTTTATTTCTGCATTTTTGTATTTCTTTATATATATCAGCATTTAGTTATTCTTTTTATTTATTTCTGCTTTTATTTCCTATTTATTTATTTCTGTGAATATTCATATATTTACTTATTTATTTATTTATTTACTTATTTATTTATTTATGTGTTTATTTATGCCTGTATCTATTTAAAAAAACATTTTTTTTATTTCATACATGTATTTATTTTTGTATTTACTTTTATTCCTGATTTTATTTTAAAATTCATCCATTTCTTAATTGATACTTTCTTAATTGTCCTCCATACAGACATCACAATGAATTCTATATCTATCTCCTTTCCCCTTGCTGGTGTTATCATGAAAAACACTGCATGTAATCAAATGAATGTAAAATAAAAGCTCACTAATGAAAAGACAATGCCAAGGCTGCATTATCAGCACAGGCTCCAATATAAATGAAGCTGAAAACAAAATGATACCCCATTGCATTACATCAGCCCACATGCTGAAAATGACTGCAGAACAACCCTACAGTATATTTAGCTCCTCTGTACAGAGAATATGCACAGCAGTCACCAGACCCAGTGAGTAGGATATTAAAATATGTCGGCTCTGCTGTACATCAAGCTGACGCATTACAATGTGACAGCGAGTGCTCATTTGCTGTGTTGTATGTGGAGCTGTGGGGGAGATGTGTCCTCTATTCACCCAGCTCTGAGCCCTCAGCACCTGGGCAGCGGTGAGGAGGAGGACCCTGGAGACTAGTCTGAACTGAGGGGAACTCTGCCAAAGATTTGTGTGTTTCCATCTTTTTTTACTACATGGGAAAGCTTTCGAATCACAACATTTAGGGACCATGTGACACTACAGATCATTTAAACCAAATGTTAGACATGATGACAGCTCCTGCAAGTGGGATGTTAGATATCAGTGTATGCCCTGTTTGTCTTTGTCGCTGTGCGTGTTGTTAGTGTAGCCTTTGGGATTGGATAAAAAAATAACAATGTGCTTATGCAATCTCTGTGTTGAATGATAAGATTGATGCCACTCTCATGTTTGAAGGGTTAATATGAAGCTACAACTGGGAGATGGTTAGCTCAGCTTAGCATAAAGACTGGAAGCAGGGGGAACAGCTCACCTGCGTGCTTCAAAAGGTGATGAAATCAACCTTTTAGCACCTCTGAAGCTTACTAGTAAACATCTTGTTTGTTTAATCCTTTGAAACCTGGACTGACATCACTTTTGTTGTGCTGTGTTCAGACATCTTTCACAAGTTAAATAACCCCTTGAAACCAGAGATATTGGTTTGATATCTTTGGAAAAAAAAAATCGCAAAAAAGCCAATGAGTAACTTGGTGGGAAATGTCCAAAAACTGACACAAGGTGACAAGAAAATGACCACATTCCTAGTGGACACAAAAGGTGTCGGATGTGTTATTATTAAAAATAGGAGGGAAACTGCCCTGAAAACTATATTTAAAATTACTATAATTTTATATTTTAAATCACAGAAAAAAACTGTATACATGCTTTTAAAAAATGCTTTCAGCTATTTTGGGGTCATTTTCTTGTGTGTTTTTTACTTTTATTTATTCATTTATTTTGCTTATTTTCAGGTAATTTCCCAGGAACTTTTTTTAAAATGAATTTGTTGCAATATTTTTGACAATGTCTTGTGAAATTGCTCACTGCTTTTTCCCCATGTTTTGAAAGAAATCAAATCAAACCAGGTTTCAAAGGGTTAATCTGTAAAAACACTGAAAAGTTATCAGGAAAGTTGTCCTGGACTTTTCCTGGTTTCAGTGATGCCACTGTTGTACATTGCATGTAGATGCACCTAGTGCCAGCAGTGTATAATAATAACCCCACTGGTTCTGTCTAAAAGTTCAGATTGAGAACAGGCTGAGTTCCTACACCCAAAAAATAGTACCACTAAAAACCTGCAATATGCATGAAGCATTAAAAAAAAAACAAAATGTAACTTGTGGTTAAATTATGAGCTTTAGAGGTGCATGTAAGCAGACTTTATTTACTATTGGACAAACCCCTTACAGCTGTTTCCTGCCGTTTCCAGTCTTTGTGCTAAGCTAAGCTAACTCTCGCTCCTCGCTCTGCAGTAGCTTCATGTGTAACCTAAAGGCATCTTCTAAACTAACTCTCAGCGAGAATGAAAAGAAGCATATTAGTGTAACATATTTCTCAAAATATCAAACATCTCTATGTATAAAAGTAAAGGGGGAAAATGGTCATATGTGGAGGAAGCATGCTGTTGACCTTGATGGGTGTTGTGCCTGCAGGGTTCAGTTGTCATCCTCACTGTTTCCTTTCATGCTTTGCTGTTTTCTCAGCCAGCAGTTCTCATTTCTTTTATCTTTATATGCACATTAAGAATCATATATTCTTTATCTCTATGCATCATCTCCTCTGCTCTCCCATGAATAGACATGCCTCATTTTTTATACTTGTCTCACTCTTTCCTTTCAGTCTTTCTCCTCCTCCTCCTCACCTTAGTGTAAGTGTATGTGTGGGCAAAGGTGAGTCTTGGTTTCTGTCTCCAGTGATAAATGATGGTAGTGTAGCGATTGCTCTGCTCCTCCCCTTCTTCCCACTGATCGCTGAAGCATGGCCTGATTGTCTCTATGCTGTGAGGCGGAAGCAGCTCGTACATGCATGCTCTCTCTCCCCCTCTCTCTGTCTCTCTCTCTCTCGCTCTCTCACTCCCTCTGCAACTCACCCACACATTCACATAAACACACCGACTGAAGCATCCAGTCATGCAGAGCAAACACATCCACCCAGACAGACAGACGGGCAGACAGACACACAAACACACACAGGTGTAAACACACAACATCAAACACAGGCCTGGGGACAAGCACTCTCTGAGGCATGTGCAAACCCAGCAGTCTACACACACACACACACACACACACACACACACACCTGCATACAGTGTACACAGAGTAGACTCACTAGTACTAGTAATGCTTTCAGGTCCCTCTCAGTAAATTTCAGTTTTCAAGTGAACAACATATTTGATTTTTATCTGTTGTTGGTCAAAGAACTACTCAATCCACTTAAGGATAAATTCAAAATCCTACTTAAAGATGTATTTCACTGCTGAAAAATACAGTATATACATAAAACTAGGCTCTCTATGCAGTAGAAAGAACAATAATTTTGAAAGTGCTACATAACAAGTGACTGTTATGGCATTCGTTTTTGGTCAAGAGGTAGAAAACCTACAACTACCAGAATGCACTGCGCAGCACCACACCACAAAACGCTCAATTTTTAATTGATATGAACCTTTTTGTTTTCTAAATAAAAAGTCTAGAAATGCTTATCATTTAGAAAAACACCACACATAATGTTAACAAGTTACAGAATAGGAAAAAATGAATAACTCAATTTTTGACAAAAATATCAAATAGAACCTTTCAATTCCGAGGTGACGAATTCTCGAAATTTTGGCAGCTTGCTTTTTTGTTAACAGAATTAACTTGTTCTTTTACTTTCAATACTTACTTTAGAATCCTTTATATGATATTTAGGATTACAATAAATGTCATATACTTAAAGACTTTTACTCAAGTAATATTCTAAAAGGTAACTTTAACTTCTACCAAAGTCATTTCTGGTCAGATATCTGTTCTTTTATATATGGCTCTCAGGAACTTCATCCACCACTGTCTTTAACCCTTAACTTGAGTACAGTACTTGTACTTAGTTACTTTTCATTACTGAATTTATATTTGACGTTTACTGCTTTTGTGAGGTGTACTTGTGCTGTGAAGCCTGGCCTTTGTAACTTGAGTCTGGTAACCAGATAACACACGCTGCACTGTGTTCATTAAATTTGAATACTCAGTAGGGGTATGAGCTGAGGACACTGACAAAAGGTAGTTCTTTTGCAAAAGAGATCAGTGGCTACAAAACACAGCTTTAACTCTTTAAAAACTGGGGTAACATTACGTTTCTTGTGCTGCTTACAGACACCTTTTACAGATATTTAAACCTTTGAGCCCTGAGCACATTGGTGCGATATCTTTCTAAAGCTTGGAAAAAAATGAACAGCTTGGAAAGAAATATTCCATGAATTCCAAGAAGCTGGTAGATTTAGAAAATGACTTTTAAAAAACTAGGGAATTATAAAATTATAAAAAGGGTTACAGTACCAACAAAGTCTTCTGAAATACAACAGGTTGCACCTGTATCCAATAAAAGGGTTCACCAGAGACACCCATGTAGATCTAGGATACTGGTCGGGACAGGTCTGGACTACAAAGATCCTTTCACCCTGTGATAAGTCTGACTTCTCCAGACAAACCACTAGAACTTTCCCTTGACAGATTTAGCTACATAATCCTCTCTCTTTTACCCAGAAACAAGCAGGTTCATTCACAAAAGACAAGCAAAAAAAAAGAGTTACATACCTTCATTTTAGAGTGTTACTGTGCAGAAGTATGCATCCTCAAAGTAAGTGTGAGCTGAGGTGAAACTCCCTGGTGACGGCGTACTTGCACGTGATGTTTAATTTCTGGTATATTAGGGCTGAGCCTCTCTCATCCCTATTAGCAGCCTGGCACGCGCCTAACACCGCCCCTCAACGCCAATTTCTTCCGACCAGCGAGACACTGTGGACTAAAAATACCTTTAAAGTCACAGAGCCTTCCTTCCTCTCCTTACTCAATCTTACTATCTGCTATCTTCATGCCTGCGCACAGGCACACACGGGCACGCGTGCTGTGGGTGCACCTGCTGCCAACGCGCACACACTCATGCAAACACAAGCTCTGACACAAAGACGCACCCATGCACAGACATAAGAGGCCCCTCTAATCCTCTTTTCTTCTGAGAGATAGGCCAATCACACAGCACTCTGCACTGTAAGCTGTTTTCCTCTACACACAGTGCATGGAGTCCTGCTGTAACTCTGCTGTCGTTGAGGGTCAGGTTAACTCACTGGCAATCAACTGAAACAACAACACAAACGGGCAGAAAAAGGGTTCCCGAATCAATTATTCATCTCTTGCCAAACTACATTTTACCCACAGAATACTTTCCCTCACAGCGGTCACAAAGCTGCTCTAAGACGCCATAACACCTCCATCTGTTGAGCCCGGTAAATATAAACAAGAGAAGTGGATGACATAACTGCAATATAACTGGAAACATGTTTTTTTTTTCTCTGCAGTATTTGAGAAACAGGCCACATTTCTCTCACATGTAGAGGCAATTTCCTTCCAGCTAAAGTCTCTGTGAATAATGTTCCTCGCTCCCTAAAGACGCACAAAGACGTCTGATTCAGAGACTCAACACAATGACGGAGTTACACAAGTCCCCTTTTGTTTCATACAAATACACAGCAGCACAAATACAAAAAGGCACCAGTATGCAGAGTGAAGAAGACGTGTGCATTGAACTAACAAAAAGCTTGAACTAATGTTTGGCTCTGAGATTTTATGACATGAAATGAGGTGGAGGCACCAAAGTGCCCTTCAGACAAGACATATTCTATGTTTTTTTTTTTTTTGTGAAGGCCTATCCTCATTGAGAAGAACATTTAACTATAATAAATTTAGCTGTGAACTTGAATTATCATCTCAAGGTTGTATGGCTCTCTATCTATCATCCCAGTGCAGTTGCACTTGCAGTTTACATCCATGTCATTGAAACACAGATGTTGTACATTTATCTTCCCCACGGCAGCACAGAAGATCTACATAATAAGCACAGTTTTAAACTGTAGTCGGCAGATTATCGGCTTGGCAGATTATTTGGGCCAGTACTCGACATTTTGCCAATTATCTGTATTGGCGTTTTATTTTAATGATTGCCGATAACATTCATTATTTAAAAAATGCAAAGAAAGTGTCAGCATGGGAGGAACTTTTACTTTGTTAAACTTCAGAAAGCTATTTTTATTTATTCATTTTTATTAAAATTTTATCTTGACTTCCTGAAAATGTTGCTGGGAACTTTCTGTATATGATGAAAGTTTCAGGTTTGATCGATAATTTGCTACAGGAATTTAAACAAAGTTTTCTGTTGGAGTTCATTAAATGCCAAATTCTTAATGTTGTTGGGGGTCATCGGTCACCATGACCTTTAATCTGTCTCATTCTTGTGAACGTGATATTTAAAGAACTCCTCCAGGTAGTTTTACTTCAGTGGACAAACGTCCACTTGGACTCAAGAAATCCGACTACAATTTGCTTTTGAATTTTTTAATTAAAAAAGGAAGCTTCAGAGCTAAAATGTCATCAAATATTCATGTTTCATTTAAAAATTGTATTAAGGTTACGTAAAGATTTCCAATAGATTCAAGTTTAGGATGACTCTGACAATGACCATACAAACATGACTTTACTGTACAGTTAAAGGGAAAATTATAAAATTAGTAATTTCCTCATATTTGAACTACCATAAAAAATTCAACATGGACATAATCAGGATGACCCTGACTATGTCCATGTCAAATGTGATTTTAAAGTAAAGTTTTTGCTAAATTTAAAGGGAAAGTCATCTTAAATGACAGAAAACTTTCATTGTGTTCATTTAGTCCTACTCCAAGATGCCATGTTACATTTTGTGTGAATATGACTTGCTTCTATTTAGCAGGTTTTGCCGTAAATTCAATTTGTGTACAGTATTGTAAAATATTGTTGTCCCTTTTTAATTTTGAGTACCTGCCCCTCTAAAGATCTTGTGTAAAAAAAATACATCACACGTTACATGCTTCACTTGTCTGACGGCTTAACAGTCTCAGTTCCACATCACCCTTCCTCATCTGCATCTCCTTGTCATGGATGAGGTGGACTGAGTCACGATGGCATCACAGTGTTCACCTATAATCCTCCTGTCAGTCTAAATCACTGTCAGGAAGTCCTAAGATTTCTTCTATCAAGGGTAAGTATATAATTTTTGGACAGCGACAGATCTAAAATCAGCGTCTTTAGGATTTGTTCAAAGATGGTTGTTATGGCGCTATGGCGAAGGGCGGGGGAAGGACACTTTAACTGGTAACAGGACTGTTAATAGGATTTACTGGTCTCAGTCCGGAAGCCAATCTCCAAAGCCACTAGTCCAGTGGCTGATTGATGTAACAGCAGCATGACGTCTGTGCCATGTAAGGTGGAGGGTTAACAGTGAGGTGAGAACACGGAAAAATGGTCTGGGAACATGTATATCTATAAAAATAGTTCTATATCTAAAAGTCCCCTTCAAGTAACCACAGTGACATCCCTAATTTTAGCAGTTTCTTCTTTGTGCTCAGTTGGTGCTCGGCACTCCTTTTTCTCACTGAGATCACTCAGATATCGTGACAGCTCTCTGATGTCTTGTTCCTTGGAAGAATAAATTCCTGGGAGTATACCAGTCATTTTCTTTGTCTCTTCAGTGGAAGCTGCTGATGCTAATTAACAAGGTTTTCCACATAGTGCATTCATCACGAGCTGCTGTCAGGAATGAAAACACATCACAGAGGAAAGACTCACCTAAAACTGGGGTTTAAAAAAAAATCGTCAGAAAACCTTCATGAATATATTTGTGGATTATTTCCTTAAATCTGGGATAAGCGGGTTAACTTTTGGCATAAGCAAAAGTAAAAGCAAGCAAAAGCAAAATCCCATGATAAAATTGGAGCAGAATTCAAGCTGTCTTGAAAATTATTATTATTATTAGCTATTGAAAACTACTCTTCTCCTTCTCTTGCTCTGTTTTCAGGGTTTAGAAACTCTAGCTGTGAGACTTTCACAGGTCAATCACAGGTCACGCCAATCACAGGTCATTTCAGAGAGAGGGTATTCCTATTGGCTATTTTATAAATGCACATCTTTTTGCTGAAAGACTGATTCAATGGTGGAAAATTCTACACAGAAAGTTGCTACTCCAGCTTTGGCAACAACTGCATACACTGCAAATCAACCAAAAAAGGAAGACAGACTTATAAAAAAAAAGAGTCTTAAAGACAGGCTTACACAACAAACAAAGCATGTGTCAATTTTGGCGAAGTGTTTCGTAGGTGGGAAGAAAATGTTGCTTTTAGTTTAATCTTCTGCTAAATGGAGACAAAAGCTCACAGCTAACAGCTGCTTTTTAAATTTCCCCACGAGGGGTCACATTCATAAACCTGTCATCACATTCATGCTGCCCATGTCGGCTTTACATTTTACATAGATCTCATTACAGTGCTGTTATTACATCAATTCAATCAGTTAAAATGTATTCATATTATTATTTAAGCGAGCATGTTCTTGCACAGAGCGATAGTGTTGCTGGTGACAAGAAGGAATTGCTGTCTAACTTAGTCTCAGGTGGTATTTTATCAAACATCACTTCAGGTGCATTGTGCTCTCATCTGACTCAGTCCTTACTTTTCTTTACGTATGTCAGTGATTATCTTAGGAGAGATGTGGTATTTGAGAACAACCTTCAAAAGCATTGCTCACCAGTATAATGAACATATCGTGATGTCTCCTCCTCTCCACATCACCCACTCTCCCTCCACATTCATTTTTTGTGAGTGAAACGACAGCAGCTGACATCTTAACTAATGCAGCTCTGAGGTCTAATGGACTGATTCATCAGAAGTAGAAGCCGATTGTCTCTTAGTAGTCCTTTAGAAAAAAAAGCTCATTTTAGAAAGAAAGGGATGAGAGATAATGTCAAAGTAATGTGGGCTTGAATGCCAGTCAAGTCATAAACACCCCCACAGCTTATGAATCATTAACAACACACACCTGTTGCTAAGGTAATGCGTCACAGCCAGCGACGTCATCGCTTTGAAACAAGGGGGTAAGTCCCCTGAGTTTAGATAGACTTAACACAGATGAGTCACACAGAAAATTCAAATTCAAATGTGTGGCCGTACAAAAACATCACGTTATGTAGCTAACAAGGAGGTTACATCAAACACTCAAATGCTGCCTCAGCTTTAATACAATCTTTTTCTTGGCTTGTTACTAAAGATATGTTTGGACCTGAAAGCTTTGGCAGTCCTTGATGATTTAATGTCCTTTAACGTAACCCTGCAGCCCGGAGTGAATCAGTATTCTCTCCAGAGACAGACAGGAATAGGGCATTGATCACCTCATCAATCCAAAGCAATCAGTGAATGGAGAGGTCAAACTGGTGTGAGTCAGTCTGTATCGCTCCCTGCACACGTGCCTGGCTGTGCTGCTGTGTGAAGTGCCTCTGTTTATGACTCCCAACCTTGTAGCTGGGTGTGAGGAGGCGGGATCACAGCTGTAAATCATGACTTCTCAACAACAGACAGGGAAACAGCACTCCCAGAGGGCACTGTATATACTGTGAACCCCTGTGGAGTATGTGTGCAGAGAGACGTGGTGCTTGGTTATATAATCAGTAATTAAAAATGAGGGTAAGCATGGTTAAGCAGCTTTCATTTAAATTCAGACTTTAAAAAAAATGGATGTCAAATTGTAGCTCAGTTAATGTATATTAAGGGACTGTTTGGAATTTATTTTTTAATTTTTAAGGAGGATGCTCTATGGGAGCAATCGAGGTTCTTAAAAGTGAAGCCAATGCAAAAGAGCCGCAAACCTGCATTTTTCCTAATGGCCAGCAGATGGCGACTCTACTGCTTGCAAACATAGACTTTATCTAAAGATGGACAACATGATAGCTCCACTAAAGTGTCGCTTTTCAGTCTGGATGACCCCCTGGTGTCTGACTGCAGTATAGGTCTTAAACCCCACCCCTCCATGTTAGTGAATGGGACAAAGGCCAAAATAAAAACTCAGTGTACACGCAAATCATTTTTTCCCAAAGATATTTTGACCTCACTTCAACATAGCTGGGGTAAGTGGGGGTGTGTCGTCTATCTTTATATACAGTCTATGGGTGCAAAAAGAAGTCAGATTGTGCTAAAGTCTATGAGAAAATAACTTTACTTTTTACTTGATTTATTATCTCAGTAAACATTTTCCTAATAAAAAAGCAGCACTAGGTGCTGTCCAGTCATCCGAAAGCGTATAATAAAACCATGACCGGTTCCATCCAGCTGCATTCTCTGTGCGCACGCAAACGCTCAGTTTGCTGTTGTGCACTCACACCGAAAGCACTAACAGAGCGGCACCATTGTACAAGTTTGAAATGAGAACAAGCTGTTGTGTCGGGTCTACCCCTCACCACTCCACAGTTCCACCCTCTCTTTTCAAATATGGTCACTTCTGGCACCAAAAAAACAAGACGGCCATTCCAAACTCAAAAAAGACATCCACAAACCAATGGTTGATGTCCAAAGAGTTACTTCTTTTATGCAATCTATGAGTTCAACTTATGACTTTTTTCATAATCACTACATCTGCGGATAATTTTCTCCATTTATCCCATAGTCTACAAAATGCAATAAAATATTTGACCACTTCATATTATGCTGACAAACTTTTCTGGTCAATACTGACCAATCAGGTAAAGGCAATCAGTGAGACCGTTAGCAGAGAAAACTACACGTGGAGATCACAGTTGTGGCTCAGTGGGGTTCAGACTTAATGGGAAATGTCATTGATCATCAAGGAGAGCTGCTCCGTATCAGATCCCTCCCCAGTTGCCATGGTTTCTGCGGCAGCTGCCACTCACCTGCTGGGTTCCTAATTATGGGATGAGCACATTGCACATTACAGTTGGTTGCAGTACAGTGCAGCACTCTAACAAAGCATACAGCTGTAAACCTCTGCATATGTATGAAAACAAAATACAGCTCATGGTTTTCACAGCAGTTTACTCAACTAACCTGCAGGTTTTACAGATGTTTTATCATCAGCTCCATGAAGCAAGACAGGGAAACAAAAAAAGATGGAAAGTGATAAAAAAAAATCAGAGTTGAATAGAGAAATTATGCAACTCTCTGTCCAGACTGAATAGCAGTAGCAGTATATCTTGTATTATTAATTTGTTGTGTACTGTAGTGTTAGGGTGCGGAGGGGACAGTGAGTTCGGTGTTGGCCTGCTGTTGGCCTAAATCTCCTCCTCTCTGCTTGCCTACAGATTTGATTTCCCACAATCCCCTGGGCTAGCTCCTGGGCAAGAAGGAGTGAGTCAGAGCTTCTGAATAGAGCCGACTTTCAAGAGTCGTGAGGAGCTTTGGATACACACACACACACACACACACACACACACACACACACACAAAGATGTGTTCAATATCAATTTCCTTCTTTTGTCTCTGCTGCCTTGTACATCCAACTGCGCATGCACACACACACACACACACACACACACACACACACACACACACACACACACACACACATATATATATATATATATATATATATATATATATATATATATATATATATATATATATATATATATATATATATGTACAAGTGTAATATATATAAATATATTATGGACTCATGTTGTCTGATTAGGGTGTTATGATGCTGCACGTTGCTCACTGGTTTTCACAAATTTCAAAAACTAAAAAAAACCTGAGAGAACTTTGCAGTTAATCAAATGAAGCTGTGAACTGGAATTTCCATCAAATTGCAATTTAACATGAGCTTAAATATTGATGAAATTTTCATTCAAAAGACCAATTTGCTTTTTATTTTATTTTAAGTTTAGGTTTAATATTACCCATTAAACTTAAAATGAAAATTTCCTGTACTTTGTTGTCATTATGCCTTTTCCTTCATGAAAATCAATTTTTGTATCAGGCACAGACACGTTTTACTGCAAATGGCACACCTATATCAGTATTTTGTGGCAATATTTGTGAGGAGAAATAAAAATGAAAACTTATTATTTTGAGAAAAAGCTTCAGTATTATATAGAGAAAAAAAAGACAAAGGCATAATAATAAGGTGGCAAAATAAAGTCCTAATATTCTGACAACCTGATTAGATATGGTGTAATTTTGGGTTTTAATCTTCTGTTTTATTTCTCATAGTATTCTCACTTTGTTGTCAAAATATCAAATTTATTTTATGCATACAGCAACTACTGAGTTTTTAACTGGCCAGAATATTGGCTATTTTTTATATCGTCCTTTTTTAATGGACATCCCCAGGTCTGATTCCCCACAAAATAGGAGGAAAAAACATAAGTGAAAAAAAACACAAGAAAAAAACACAAGTGGTACATTAGTCAGTTAACCCTTTGAAACCTGGATCAAAATCAGTTGGGGTTTTTTTTCAGTTGGAGAAAATATGTGAAAAAGGTAATAAATAAATAAATAAATAAATAAACAGCAAATTAAATAAAAAAAGCAGAAAGAGATTTTTCTTTAGGAGATTTTATTTTTGACATTAGATTTTGTGGTAATGGCTGGTATGGCCAAAGAAAACTAAACAGATAAACAGGACAGAATACGAGTCCGTCGCTCCACAGAAGAGAACTAAGGGATTTGAAAGGATTCAAAACTGATCCTGGATTGGCCCTCTTCCTCAGATATGTAATAGATCTCTTTTTTATGTAAAACACTGTGTAGTTTTACAGATAGATAAATAGTTTGATTTGTTTCACCATTGTCATATTACAATTATTAATCTTATATTTCCACAAATAGATACATTAATAATTACCATGCATCCTGCAAACAACAGTGTTTCAAAAACATATGCACACACTAGCCAGGTCGAGATCTTTACACAGCGAGGTGGCGGTGCTTATGGAAACACTATGGAGTTTTTTTCCACGGGGGCTAAAATCACATTAAATCAGAGTTCACTGTTGCTTCAAGGGTCCAGTGTGTGGGATTAAGTAGCATCCGGTGGTGAGATTACAGATGATTACAGAACATAAATTTCTCCTGTGTACCAAGCAAATGGGAGGAACCAACATGGAAACACACACACACACAAAAACAAAAACAAAAACAAAAAATGGCCTTACCTGGACCCAGTGTTTGGTTTTTCTGGCTTGCGCTACTGTAGAGCAACATGGTGGACTCTGTGGAAGAGGACCCAGGCCTTACACAAAAGGCAAACACAAAAACACAAAATACTTATTTTCAGGATTAAACACCAACAAAAACATAGTCTTGAACATTATATATGATTTATGCCGATAGAAACCCATCAATCCTACACACTGGATCTTTAAGAATGGCTCAAATACTAAGTCATACATTTCACATTTGGAAGAAAAGGGAAATAATCAAAAACAATAAAAAAAAACAAACATCTGATTTGGACTCAAGTGAATATTTAATTTACTGTTGCTATTATAATAATGCCTTTAAAATGCTGAACATGCATATACCCTGTGTGAGCTATTAGGAGCTGATGTTGTTAAGATGCTGTCAAAACAAAATGTTGTACCAAACAGAATTGCAGCTGTAAGGAGACATGAGGAGAAAAAACGCTCCAGACTCAAGAGGCTCCCCTGAAGCGAAGGACGGCAATAAAACCCTCCGACATAATGGTCAAGACAACTCCTCTCTTCAGCTGAAGAAGTGTATTTTTAAGACCCAGACAGACACAGGGGACATTCAAGGACAGTCACCATGGTAACAGGAGCAGCAAATTCTCAACACGTGTGTGAAACTTAAGAGGACAGTGGACATGATTGCAGCTCTCTGATCACTGCAGCTGAAACACACAGTTTCCGAGCACGGGTGATTGTGTCTGACTGTGGAGGACATTTTTGTAAAAATATTGCATGTTAAGATGTTAAAATGCCTCCACTAAGACATCATCATAAGACTCTGTTAGGCCAATAAGCAGGCTGCAAAGGCAACAGCGACCTCTGTTGGTTCTTTATGAGAATTACCATATTGTCTCCAGGCCACAAACCCCCAAGAAATGACCCAAAAATGATAAAAAAATGAAAAGATAAATAAATGAAATAAGTAAATTTAAAAATAAAATCAAAGCAAACAAGACTTGGGGAAAGATATAATACTTCTCTAACACAACGTTTAATATGTAATTTTGATCTATGTAAATAAAGCATTTTCCCTAGATTTTCTCTTTTTTTTTTTCCACAGGACATTTTTCCCAAGCATATATAAATCTAATAATTGCATGCAATTCATGGAACATGTATTATCAAGTTGCTCATTGCTTTTTTCACAATGTTTATAAGAGGAATTGCACCAATTTGCTTAGAGTTCAAAGGTTTAAATACACGTGAAAGGTGCTGAGAGAAGAAAAGTGTTGTCGCTCCGGGTGTCAAAGAGTTAAGTAAAAGTGCTAACACCACACTGTGAAAATATGCTGTTACAAATCCTGCATTGAAAACATTACTTAAGTAAAAGTATGTATGTGTAATTGGGAAAATGTAGTACAGTATTATAGTATAGCATTTTACTATAGAACTAAGTATAAAAGTAAAAGTAGTAGTAATAATAATAATGATAATAATAATAATAATAATAATAATAACAATAATAATAACTCAAATGTTTGGCAAAATTGCTTACAATTAATTTTCTGTCAACTGGCTAATTATTTAATCAGCTAATTTCAGCTGTACTTGTGTAACATGTTTGGTCATTTTATTCATAACAAACATCATATTTCATGAACTCTTCGTGTTTTTTTTTTTTTTTTTTAATTGATAAAGTAACTAAAGCAGTCAAATAAATGTAGTAAAGTGAAAAGGACAATATTTCCCTTCTCAGTGTTATGGAGTTAAAGTTAAAATTAGAGTTAAAAATACTAAAATAAAGTAAACTGTAAATACTGTTTAAGTGTGGTGTTTTTTGTTGTTTTTTTGTGCTATGGCTGTAAAAACTTTGGTTCACTGACATTACAAACAGCAAATCTCACTTACCTGTTATTGGTATTGAGCTGTGGAGTTTATTTTGTTTGCTGAACTTTCTGGCTCCAACCCATAAATAAAAGAAAATCCATTTTTGCAGCATGACAGAGATTACTTAAAAAAAATCAGAGCAACACTGAGCTTTTCAGCTTTCTCCAAGCCTTTTTTTTTCACAGCAGGAAAAGCGCAGGTGGAACTCATTTAGTTAACCATGGCTCAATTCCATCAAGTGTCTCAGTAAAAGCCTGTCAGTGAGCCAGCGTGAACAATACAAGGATTCGGGAATAAGCTCACCTAAATGGGATGCAGTCAGTTTTAAAGTTATCAATAACATGTGCTTCTCCTGCTGTGACATGCCAACATTTCTGCCGTGGGGAAAAGAAATTCCCATTTGTCATGATTAGTTGTGATTAGTCTCGATAAACCAAAGAGCTTGCTTGGCTCTATATTCAAATATGTAATTGCCATAAAAACTGTTGTTGCTCTTTGGATTATTCATGGTAATTAGGGCAGTCATGAGCAACTCGGCAAGTAATGTCTGAAAAAAAAAGAAAAAAGAAACAAAAAAAATAAAGAGATTATAAATTATTATCCACAAAAAGGAAAAACTGTCCAGATAACTATATTTTTTGTAACACTTAATCACTTAATACGTCTTTTTCGTGTCTATTATTTTTTATTTTTTGTTTATTTTCAGGTAATTTTCTTGTAACAATAAAGCTGGTTGTTTTTTAGTGAGATATTCCTGCATTTCCAGCAAAACTTGATCTTTTCCTGTCCATAACCAAGTGTTCTTTATGCCTAAACATGCACACATTCACCACAGCTTTATTGAATATACAGAAACAAAAAGTTTCAACATACCTGCTGCGTAATAATGAACAAAAGTTACATATTCGTGGTTTGCAGAAGTGCACAATGCCAACATTTATTCTGGCGATCAGGTTAAGCACGGCTTTAAACTCTTGGTCTGTTTTTTGTGTGATTTGGGTGAAATGATTTTCTTCTGCAGACCTTATCATTGTGTATGTGCAGCTGTGTTTTGTCACTAGACTGGCAGACATAAGTGTTACCTTAGATAAAACAGAGTGCAGCAGAGGACACTGTGTGCAGAATAACTGAAAACAGAAAAAAAGAGATTTTTCTTTTTTTTTGTAACAGAGATGTTTATTTAGACAACTGAATGCATGCCAGAAAGAACTGTGTTACAGCAGCGGTAACTTTCAGTCCTCTCACTTTTTCTAACTCTGAGGGAGAGACCCGAATCAGGGACACACCAAAGTTTGAAGTTTGGGTCGAGAACACTATCAGCTCTAATTTATTGCATTGACACATTACTGTTGTCATGTGTTACAGGGATTGGGGGGGTACCTTTGTTGAACGTTTAGGGAGCTTTGGCCAGAGTTGAGAGTTTTTAATATCACTGTTTTGGCAAAAGGACGAAAGTAATAGACACCTTGCATTAAGGGAACTTTACCTCTCACACAAAACACGTAAAGAGACGATAAAAAAGATGCACTTACTGTAGGTAGCATTCACATGCAGTATAACGTGTCTTCTCCTTCAGACTAGATTTAACATTTTTCTCCACTATTTCTTACAGAGATTCACAGCTAATGTTTTATCAGTTTGGGGAATTATCTTACACATAATGGATACTGGATGAATAAAGACATGTCGGATGGATTTAGGAGAATGACATGTTATGAAAAAGAGACAAAATTGTGCTTATCATTAGCGGGATCTCTGTCAAACATTTGACACAAACCCCTGAACTCCTAAACGTCCCCAAAAAGGGATTCCTTGACATGATTCCAGCCAGTTGGTCCATCAAAGTTTCCTTAGTTGCTGTCGCCGTTGTTTCTCCAATATATCGATGAGCCAAAAATACCATAATATCAAAAATAAATGCAACCCTTTCACAAAACAATGAGCAATAAATAATAATCAAGTGGTGTTCTTGTACTGTATATGTACTGTATATACACAGAGAGTTAAGTTTGTTGTATATATGTACACAAAACAACTTTCAGACTGGCTTTTTTTTTTTTTTAAGCACACAGCCTACGACTGGAATTTGAGTCTATAAATCCCAGAAAAAGCAACAACATAATAACTTACACAGAATCCTCGAAGAGCAGACGGGATAATGCACAATGACTATGTTGCTTGTAATTTTCGCCCCCAAAAATAGAAGCAGTGGTCTGGAAAAGAAAGGAAATATAAAAGAAAAAAATGTAACATTTTTTTTAAGGTAGGGTGTAAAAAAAAAAAAAAAAGCCTCTAGAATTCCATAAAATAACTAGCTTATTAAAACATTGATTGACAACAACATGCACAATTCTCAGCCTAGGGTGGAGAAGGTTATGATGAAGCACTTTCTCTGCACCGCGGCATGACTTTGCAGTTTTTGCATGTAATAATGCTTTTCCAATTCCTCATTTAAGGGTGCTGTTGTCTGTCTTTGCTTGAAATAGTTCTTTTAAAATAAGAGTTTTTAATCCATTCCATGTATCTTGCAGTTCACATGCTCAGGTCGCAGAGGGCGGCATCATTTCTGCTTCCGTAAATGTATCTATTAACCGTCCTCTCGGCATAAAGAGTCCGTCTGCTCGCAAACAAACACCTCACTTTTTGTCCCAGTTTGATTTTAGTAGCTTATGTACAGGAGGTTGAAGTGTCTGCCAGGCCTTATCCTCACACATTTACAGTATGCATTCCAGTTTTTCAGTCCTCTTTGTCCTCTTCACAGGTTTATGTGCGTTTGTGTCTTTGAATGAGAGCTCTATTGTCGAGTGCAGCTACCTATAAGTGTTGTTTTTTTTTATGGTTCTGCTGTTATCATGGCGAGGTCACTGAATCATACATTGGACACACAATCTACAGAATGTGTTTGTGTGTTTATGTGTGGATGCATGGTTTTGTGCTTGTGTGTGTACATCTGGCTGCATGTGTGTGCTGTTTTTTTTTCTCAAACGCTACGCGGGGGTCTTTGGAGCTCATGGGTCCTCCTGTTGCGGCCCTTCTTGTTTTCCTGCATCCGTCTCCACTTGGCCGCATGCTGGCTGCTGCTTGCCCGAGAACCCCCGACGACCTGAGAGCCAGCCAGGCCGCCCTGCCCCTTCTGGTTGTTTTGCGTCTTCTGATTGTTCTTTGGCGCCTGGCCGCTGAAGGTACCCAGATTTGGTTGAGCTTTCTGGGTAGTCTGGCTCCGTGCCGGCCCGTCCGCTGTCGGAGCGCCAGCCTGAGGCCATGGTCGGCTCTGTGGTGGACTGGCTTGCTGCCTCTGGGCGTTTGGAGGCAAAGCTTTAGGCCGTAACGCGAGGTTGGAAGCGCCGGTGCTTTCAGGTTTACTCTGACTGCTGCCGCTTGGCGTTTTCACCCTCTTCTGTTTGCGTTCTTTCTTCCAAACTCGATCGCAGAACTCCTCCACGCTGTTGAGGTCTGGGTGGTCCAGGAGAGACAGGAAGTCTCGATACCACAGCCTGTGCTTGGGAGAGTGACCTCCGCCGCCTCCAGATAATCCAGGCAGGATGTCACCCAGTCTCTGGGCGGGGATGACCTGGAGGTTGAGGCGCAGCAGGGGCTGGATGAAGCCGTGTTCGACGGCCTGGCAGTGGTAGACCCCCGAGTCAGACTGGGCCAGACTGCGTATGAGCAGACCCTGGTCTGTACGGAGCACCCTGTCATCGAGCTTGATCTGAAAGAAGTAGCAGAGAGAAAGACAATGATAAATAAAGAGCAAATATTGGGACAAACATTCATTATTTTTGGGAAATAATTTAGATTTAAGGTGGGAACAAAACAAATACATTTTCCTCCGACAGCACATGAATATGAAAGCAGCCTTTTAGTATCAAACTCAAAACACACTTCATGCTGAGTGAACCTCAACAATACAGTTTCAGTACAACCTGAGGCCACGTTCATACAGACAAAAGCACTGTGTTAAAAAGGCTCCCGCATTTTTGATCTGTCATGAAAATAAATAATAGATTATGCTTATAGAAGATATCATGATTGCTGCTGTGATAACTTCCCAAAGAAGTAAAATCCTTCCTCTTAATATTTCTACCTGCTGTGCTGTGGTCTGTTTCTAATGAACCTTAAAAAAGAACTTCACCCACAAAATCATCATTTGTATATTGATTACTCCCTCAATGTTATGTTGAATTCTGGAGGAATACTTTGTTTTTATTGCCTACCTTCATGGGATGAGTAACTAATACACAAATGATCATTCTGTGGGTGAAGTATTCCCCTAAAACTCTCGGATCTGCGACTCGGATTAAACTTTTTGTATTGTATTTCTTCTTGTTATCAGTATTTAAAACCACACGCCCTGAAGGCCCGGTTAGACAAATACAGCCACAGAAGAAAGTCAGGCAAAAGTAATTAGTTACATCATTGGGTTAAAAGTCAATCTAAACATCCACACCCCAAGGCTAGCACCCTCGGGGCTTAAAGGTCAAATGGGTCATTACATGATAACACAGAGACAAAAAGGTGCAGAGATGATGTTTTCTTTGCAGCAATTAAATTAGCGTGAAATCGAGCTCATCCAAAAAAGGATGTGTGGCTTTTACAATCACGCAGCTGCATTTGACAAAAATCAGCAATGATGTGAGAAACATACGCACCTCGTGCTTGCGGTCGTCGTTGGGCTTCTGCAGCTGCCAGTAAATGAGCGCTCTCTGAGACTTGGGGCTGCACTCCAGGAACATGCTGCTGTTCTCCACACCGTACACACTCCTGTCCTCCACGCTGCCTCCAAAGCCGTCCACGTCATCTACTCAAACCGAAACACACACACAGGCGAGGGCAATGAGACATGTGGCAAGAAAAGGAGAGATAGAGCTTTGATTCTCTGCCTGAGCTGACTGAGATTATTCTTGCCAGTTGACTGGCGTTTTTCATTGGTTTATTTTTTATGAAACTGGCAGTTCTCTTGCATAAATAGAGCTGAAGGACAATGAAGAAATAAGAGTGGAGAGCTGGGGGAGAGAGATAGAGCGTGTGCAAAGAAAGAGAGGCTGCAAGGCGACTTGGCCAGCAGTGTTTGCCTCTGCCTCCCCAGCAGAGGGAGAGATGTGTGTAACATACAGCGGAGAGTGTTGAGCATCGTCTTTATGATACAGCGTACGCTGTACGCACTCAGGTTCTGCCAAACCTGTTGAGCGTGAGACATACAGCCGAAAACAGACTAGTGGAGGAAGACAAGAAGGAGAAATGCAGCGCGGAAACACGTCAGCCCTTGTAAAGTAATAAATGATTATTTTTGGTCTGACATTAAAATAAAATAGGAATTTATCTGTTAATTTTGTATAGAAAAAATACACAAAACATAGCAAACAGAAAACATCTTTCATAATACTGATAAAGTAAAAGTTGGATTCTGGTGCATTATCATAATAATTTTCCTAACATTTTTCTCTTCACAAGCACTGTGTTTATTGTGAGTGTTCTTGCAGCAGGAAAACTCTGTTTTTTAATCGGGCTCGGTCCCAAAACTGCCTCTGTGGTTCGGGCTCATTGGGCTTGGACAGAAACTGTGGTTTCGTGGAGGATCAAGATTTTTGGGCCGATCAAAGGTAGCTGAAAGTCTGTATACACAATCTTTTACTTGCTTCAGCAGACCTCACATTCGTTCCATTGGAATTACACACATTCATGTGAGTCAGAAAGAGGGTGTGTGTGTTTGTGTGTGGTCATTAAAGTACCATGATGCTGAAGATCTGAGCACTGCGAGAGAGGGTCTCCGTTTCTGATGTCCTGCCGTCTGGTTCGCCTGGAAAGAAAACACAAAGACAGTTAATGGTGGAAGTGGGTGTACTGATAATTTAAGCAACAAAGAATAAAGCAATAATGCACTTATCACATGTCCTGCTCACTGTACTGTCTCATTTTAACCACTAGGGGGCAATGTTACCCAACACTATTCCACACTCAGCTTCTTAAGGACTGGAGAGTGGATATTTGTTGAACCTTTATTCCACTGTGAGTAAAAAAAGCTGGCAAAACGTAAGAAACATAAACCTGCCGAGCAATGAAACAGCGTGCTTCATTGCCTTCTGATGAGCCGTTATTATGAAACACATACAGCATTGTTTCACCCTTGAAAAACCTTGTAAAAGCAGCCCCACTCTTTGTCCTCTCCATAAGAAAGTCCACTATGTCATTCAGCTTTTTATTTTTACTGCGATGGTGCGACGTTTTCATATCCTGGCTTTACTGACTGACTTTGTCTCCTCTGGTTCTAGTTGCCATGGTTTAAAATCTAGCTGTAAAAATCAAAGCCGGGAGGAGAGGTGGGGTAAGCCAAAGGTGAGGCGAGGAATGGAAAGAAGGAAGTAAAGGTAGAGGAAAATAAGGGGAGAGGTAAAAAAAAAAGAAACAGATGGAGAAAAATGGTCAGTTTGGTGCTGGGCGGGTTAGGGTGAATTCTGCACACAAAAATCTTAATTTCTGTGTGTCATACATGTTTTAGATGCTCGTCTTTCTGCCTCGTTCTCTCACACATCCCTCCTTTGAATGGACTAACATTCCTGTCTTTTTTGGCTGTCTCAGCACGTGCGGGGCCGGGTGTCTGGTTCTCATTCGGGGAGGGAAAATATTTGCAGTGTTGAGAGGAGAGCTGAGAGGAGCCGGTCCTGGCCTTAACCACGGGGTGTGCCACCTCCTCTGTAACCCTGCCAGGCTGGAGTATACCCACTGGCCTACTTGTGCTGGTGTGAGAAGTTCTGGATGAATGAGATGCAGGGGTGTAGTGCGACGTGTGTGTGAGGGCTGCGGTGGTCAGTCTAATCCCGCTGGATACAGCAGAGGGTAATTTGAGGGTGTGTATGTTCATACCTCCTGGCTGCAGGGTGAGGCGGTCAGACGGCTCCCGTTGGCTATAATTTAGTGTGTGAGTGCTTGCAGAGATGTATATTCGTGTGTGTCTTTATGACTCTGTGTGTGTGTATTTTTTGGGCTGTTGGGTGACGGGATCGCAACTCAGAACAACTGTTGTTGGCAGAAGTTATAACCCAGGTTGTACCTCTTGGAATGCATGCGTGTATTTAATGACTGTATTTTGTGCCCGTGCAGTATTTTGTCTCCGGATTACTTCCATGTTTAGATGTTTTGGCATGTACCATGTAACCATTTTTTTTTTTTTTGGACTCAAAGCACTTGCTAATAGGCCAACGAAAATCTGACGTTACAGAAACAAGGCTGAGATGCCCTTGAGCAAAGCATTTAAAGCCCATTGTAACAGCAGGCTGCAGGTGCACTGATAACTCCCAGGTGTTGTGACGACATTAATACAAAGGCAGGATGTTGCTGAAAAGAAGCATGCATGCTCAGCAAACCCTCCGAGGATAAATAAAGGTCAAAGATTTGTTTGCTGCATGCGCGCTCCCTACCTCTTGGCGGTAGGAAAGTATCTCGAGCACTCGGTGCCGTCCCAGGCGCAATAAGGGTCTCTGGCCAGGCAGCACTCAGCGCAAGCTTTCCCATACACCTCGCAACGGTGCAAAGACATCTGCGATACACCCAGGCCCGAGCCAAGGTACAGCTGTTGCTGTGGGAGCGAAAGAAAGAGCGAAGAAGTAAAAGTTGAGTATTCCTGTGAGGCTCACTTGGAAATGTTCTCGTAAATGAAGGTGGCTGTGGGTTTGGCTCTCAGTAGGCACATTGAATTTCTTTGTATATCAGTGTTTGCTTAAGGGCCCAGAAGCTCTCACTTTTTAGTTTCGGTTCTGTCAACAACTTTTGGATAAATTATTATGTGTGAAAACAAGTCTTTACCTGCTTGGTGGACAGCTCCATAGCAGTAATGGGAGTCGGCTCCTGCACAAAACAAACAGCTGCTTTACTATCTATGGACATTGTGTCTATATTTATAGACATCAGGTGCATAAATTGTTGTTAACACTCAATTTTCAATGTCGTACCCTGAAGACAGTCATCTCCTCCAGCACCACCTCTTCCAGGTCGTGCCAGCTCTCTCTGGGGATCGTCACCACCTTCAGCACCGTGCCCATGTCTGAAAGAAAAAAAGACACTTAGATACAGTATATGTGAACAAAAGTATGTTGAGATCATGTTTACTAGTAATGAAATTCAAATTTTAAAGTCTAAATCTGCAGCTGCCTCTCTGTGTTGGAATATGTGCAATTTCTTTATGTTTACTGTGAATAAATGAAGATTTCTCTGAATACAGCTTTTACTTTTAGTTTTTAATTTATAGATTCTAGATGCTTTTTAAAAAGAAAATGTTATATATATATATATATTCCAAACAAATGCATGAATTTCTTTTTTTTCAAAAGGAGAGGAAAACAGCAATAATTTTCAGGTTAATAAAAAATAAATACAATATAAAAAAATATGAAAATCTATGAGTCAATATTTTTCTGATTTAAAAAAAATAAAAATACAAAAAATTCGAAAGAAAAAGAGTCTGCCATCAAACCAAAAATTTCTTTCATAAGAAAAAAAAGAAAGTTAGAGTTGGATTGTGATGCATCATCAGAGCTCATTTTCTCCCCATTTTTCTCTTCACATTTCTGAACTGTGTTCAAACTGCACCAAGAGGACTTGGTTTACTGTGTGGGATTCAGAGTCTTTTTGCAGCAGGAAACAAAACACCTTATGAGTGCATCGGGACATATAATTCAAGTAAACGATATAATATGCTGGACTTTACGACAAAAAAACAAAACATGTAGACTCATACAGAAGTTATCCCTCTCAATCACCATTTATGACCCACTAGAAGTTATATATTATGCAGAGACTCTTATTCTCTTATTTTCGTCTTATTCTTTGTGCTGTGTACCTCAGGTAAGGTCAAGACTTTATAAAACAGCAGCCGCTATCTCGGAGACACGGCGCTCAAATTTGATTGTTGATTTAGAATTCAAATGCCAACATCACGAAAGAAGCTTCAAAGCTTAAAACTATTCGGTGCAGCTGTGTAAAAGACATGTTAAAGCACAGAGACAAGCTGTGTACCTGTCCCGATGAACATGACATCATACTGTCCGTCCTCTGCCTCCACTCTGTCCACCACCAGCTGGGAGAACTGGTATTCCACGTCCGTCCGCACCATGATAGGACGCCCGCCTATCGGGTGCACTGGGTTGTACATGGCTGGGTGACCCCTGGCGAAGGTGATGACATCATCAGGAAGGTCCTTGGTGGAGTCGAATCCTCCGAATGTCTTACTGGGGCACTGAGAATCAGACATGTAAAAGTAAGTTTTAATGACTGACAGACGATTAATGTTTATTTATTTAATTTCTGTATGCTAATTTGACTTTTGATGCTTTTATAATCACTGCATTTTTGGAGATTTGCTTATGTGGAGACTCACAGTGCCGGGGCGAGGGTATGGCACCCTCCCTTGGAAAGGCACCCACTGGTAGTTGGGTCCATCTCTGTGGGCGTAAGGACCCAGGAAGACCCTTCGGATGTCTGCCATGTTGTACATACACACTGCTGAGCCTTTAAAGATGTTACTGCAGAGAAAAAGAGAGAAACGTAGACAAAAAAAAGTTAAAGGATGAAGAGAGGGAGGGAGTGAGAGTGCGGTGAAAGAACGAAAGATGACAGAGACAAACAAAAGGGATTCACAAACGATAGGTCACAAGACAGGGATTAGGAGCTCGTGAAATACTGAAGAAAGACAACAAAATGACCCTTCATCGCACAAAGACAGAGGGGAGCAAGGTTGTCATTACCTAAGTATAGGAATGACAGATTGGAACTTCTCTCTGATTGCTTCCAGCCTCTTGAGAACAGACAGGAATTTGGGCACGCCACCAACAAAACGGGAGACCTGGTTCAGAGAGCATTTGAAATCCCCTCCAATATTTTTGCTCGCACAAGCCAGATGGGTGGATTTTGCTTTCGCTTGCCAGACAAGGTCCAAATCAGGCAGGTCAATCAATCATACGAAAAAAAGGGAAATTTTGTGGATTTTATTTCAAAACATTCTCGGTCTCAGGTCGTCCAGAAGACAGCAATTTGAGCTGTGACTCATTAAAGTGGAAAATTTGGGAGTTTCTGAGGAATATTCCAAGAGTTATTAAAATATTCCTGTGGAGATTGTGACAAATAAGCTGGATGTTTAAATCTCTGCGCACCATGAAGTCTATTAACCTCTGACACACATAAGAGGGATTAGTCTCACGATTTCATGTCGTTATTTGCTCCAGAAATCAACGTCATTCATCAGCTTTTTGTCACTTTTTACAGATGGCAGATTTTAATTTGGACAGGCAGCGTCTTGCATTTGCAGGAACCAAACGCTTCAATAAGATTTCGGGACGTCCTTTGTCTTGCTGACTGCACTGGGAAGTTGTATCAGACTAATTAGAGATGTGGCTGGCATACACACAGCCGACAGTCCTCACCAAAGCGTGGAAGATGAATGGATTAGCATTTGAAAATGTTAATTACAGAGAAATTCAATTAACTCTGAGGGCAAAAAAAAAAAAAGACACTCCAATATCTGTGCTTAAGAAGAGGGTCGAACATGTGTTTGTGCAGATACACACAGGCGCAGGAATTCTGTCGACCCCGCCAAAATTGCACACAAACAGCGGCACAATCAAACATTGATCTGTCAGTGGCGGCTTCTTTGTGCCTCATTAAGCAGTGATATTAAAAGCCGGTCCCTCTGAATCTCGGCTCTATTCATCTCTGAAAACCGGCCACTTAGAAAACCAATTAAACCACTCTAATTCCTCAATGCCCCGTAATTGAATTTTAAAGTGTGCGTGTGTTTGTGTGTGAGCACAGGCGCACATGTGAGAACGTAGGTGTACGCCCACCACCGCAGATCCGACCTCTTGCTTTGAAAGCATTTCCAGAATTGGGCCAAGCGATGCGTCGGTATGCTTGCGCCGCTGTTCTTTTCAGCCTGTCTTATCATAGTGGTGATTGATGATGAAGTGTTTGTCCTCCTTTCAAAAAGACACTACTGGACACCCCCTCCTCCATCCCAAAATGCAAATTCATCATCATGATAAGTGCCACCATCTGTGCCATTTTAACTCACTTATCTGCCTCGCCCCATGCCTTCACCTCTCTGCGTGCTTCAATAGAGCCCCACCCGGCCCTCTGAAAACCCCATTCAAGGCTGGGGCGGCAGCCAGGGCAGAGACGCGCGTTCCTGCTGAGTGAATATCGTGTTTCTCTCGCTCCTTTCCTGCTCCATAATCTGATTTCCCTATAAGCCCCTGCCAAGGTTTCGCTGTAAAGAAAAAAGGGGGGACAGGTAGCTGGGAATCGGCTAAAAGCAATTCTGAGACGAGGGGAGGGGAACCATATGTGGAGAAAGCAGCCATGAGACACCTGTAAGTGGATTACGGGACGGGGAGCGCTGTCTGGGAATTTGACGGGGGCACGCTTGGTCGCTCGCATCTTGCCGTGTCATTTGAAATGGTTAGGAAATTACAGATAAAGGAAGAATTCTTGAAGGGAAATATGAAGCGTGTGTTTTTCAGATACAGAGGAAATAACTTGTCCAGGACAGTTGCCCGCTGAATTTATTTCATCTCCCTCTGATCTCCTAGCAACAAATCAACAAAACAAAAATTATACTACCAGCGTCTGACAAGCTGTTTGAGCCTTTGCGTGCACATTTTTTGGAGGTCATCGTGAAAAGTTCTGGATGGGTTTATACCTGGATGTGGTGAATATTGCGTAGATAACTGGATTCTTTGGGTCCTTGGAGCTCATGAGAAACACATCCTCTGTAAAGCGAAAAAAGGTGAAGGTGAAGCTTTTCAATGGCTTTTGAAGGAGAGTCTGTGAGGTTAACTTCAAATCCAAATAAAGAACACACACTTACGCAGCTCATCAAAGTGTGTATCAATGCCGTTGACCCCGGGCACTGAACACATTAGCCGGGCCTTGAGGAAAGTGGTCCACTTGTTCACCAGACTCCTGTGACCTCCCATGTCATTCTGTATTGCAAACACATAATAACCTCAATATTATCTCTGCAGACTCTGACAAAAATATGTTGTTTTTTTGTGAAACCTGTGGAGAAACTTAAGAAGTATGATAAATAGGGATGTAACGATACCAGAAATTCATGGTATATCACAGTAAAAAGTCCACGATACAATATTGATCACAAAATTTAAAAAAGGAAAAAAACAAAGCTGATGTTTTCTTGAACTGGTTCCATTTAGGACTCTTGGAACCCTGGTTCTATCTGGTGAACCAGCTCTCATTTACACCGGTTTTAAGTAGAATCAAAACCACAACCATCGAGCATGTGCCATCAACAAAGAGCGTTGCATAATGTACATTGGAGGTAAACAGTAGCAGCAAGATGGCAAAATGCATTGATTACCGTCAAACTTTTGTTCTGTTATTACAAATATTTGTTTTTATCCAAAAACAAGCATGGACCAGCTACTAATATGACCACTGCACACTCTTCATTTTCAGAAATTTCTTAGTAAAGGTCTCTATTGTTGCCTTCTCCAATCTCTCTTTCCAACCTGTAGAGTGTAACATGCCCACTGGTGTTATTCTTCACGCTAAGGAAAACCTGAAATTTTTAGGTTCCAACTGGCGAGAAACTTTTTTGGTTCCAAAACAATTTATTTCTGGTCAAAAAGCAGAAGGGAACCTGTTACATGTTGGTGGAAAAGGGGTATCTGTGAGTGAGTGAGCTTTGTATGATTGCGCCCTCTTCTGTTTAAACAAAAATCATGCCATCAGGGCTTTACATTAAGCTTGTTTTTGTAAAATAAATAAAATCAACAAAGATCAGGACAATTTTATGATTTATTAATGTATAAAGCATAACACTAACAGGTAACAATGACAAGATTCTAATGTAAACATCGTTTTTTGGCCAGTTTAAGGTGGCCGGGGGGAGTTTTTTGTAAAGATTATTTTGGGGGGCTTTTTTACTTTTTATTTGATAGCACAGTTCAAGCAAGAAAGTGGGAGAGACAGAGAGAGGATGACATGCAGCTAAGGGCCAAGGCTGGAAACAAATGTGCAGCCACAGCACAGTTATCAGCACGGAAAAATGGGCAAAGCTCGAATTGGAACAGCACAACAGCTAATGTTAGCTTCTGGACAAAATCTATGCAACGTTCTAGAGATATTTACTGTTAGTAACATTATGTCATTTACAACATTATTGATCCCAGAGGTAACTTCTATAGTGTCCAGGATGTTAGATTTTTCTCATTAGTTCTGTCACCATTTATTGTACACTTGCCCAATCAGGAAATGCATGAGGTATTCATTTGCCTGAACACAAATTTACTTGCTCAATGGGCATTTGTTAATGTCATCGAGCTGTGACAATTTCCGACAAGGAGTGATAGTTGAATGCACTGTGTAATATCTTTGCAGATATTGACACTGTTACATGATGTTATGTATCGTTACATCCCTAATTATGAATATTTTCATTGCTTCAGTGTAAACTGTGATGAAGATTTTGTTTGTGTGTGTGTTGTTACCTTACACAGTTGTCCTATCCTGGCGATGGTAGCTTTGCCAGTGTGCTCTCCGTCCATGGCATTCTCTTTGAAAAACAGGAAGATCTTATCGTCTTCAGGGTTGTCGCTTTCCGGGATCAAGTGAACACCTATAAACCTTGGGTCTGGAGGGAAACAGAATATACATGAAGCACAGAAGCATTGTCTGCTGTAAGATGTGTTCATACACACATAAATTTTACAATCCAACCTCTGCCCCAATGACAATCCTCTCACCCCTATTTTACACCTCCGAAACCAAATCCCCCGTGATATTCTCCAGTCACGGCTCAGTAATAACAGCCATTCACTTTACACCCTTGTGTTACAGTATCTGACTTTACCCCAAGTGAGCCCTCCAAGTCCAAATCCCACATAACCCCTTCTGTAGGCCACATCCTCACAAACACACATGGCTCTGATTGTCCCCGAAACACTTGAATAAATTTATCTCGATTTTAAGCGCGAGAGGAAATCAAAGCTAAACAGGGCAAAGCGAGGCCTCGGGGCCGGGGATATCTCTTAACTTGAGGCGACTGAGGAAAGGTGGCCATGGTCACTGAGGCGTCGTCACGCGTAAAACGAGCCTGTGTCTGAAATCTCCGGGGTTAGCCGGAGAGAAACAAGCAGTGCCATGTTACGCCTCCATGGCCGTTTAGGATATAGAGTAGCTGTGAAAAAGACGAGTGTGGCCAAAGTGGGGAGCAGATTTATAAGTGCTGTGCGGGTGCGAGACCTCTGGTATGAATCATGCGTACCCCACACACGCCTCATAGCTCCACTATGTGAATATGTGCCATTAAATCTACACATTCATAAATTCTGCCTTGTGTGCCCTTGCATACAAAAACAGGCTTCTGACGGTGTCGCCAACCATTGAGGTCGTACAACTCATTACATTTAATTCCAACAAAAGGCCACTGAAGTTCAATCCAACCTCGATGTTGATTGAGAGGGCATTAACCCTTTGAAACCCCGACTGACATCGGTTTTCTGATGCTGCATTCAGACACTTTTCACAAGCTATCTAACACTTCGAAATCTGAGCAATTTGGTTTTACTTCTTCCTTAAAAATGAGAGTAAAAGACAGTATCAAAGTTGGCAAGAAATGTCCCACAAATTGCAAGAAATAAGTACAGGGTGACAAGAAAACGACCTAAAAATTAGTTTTAAAAAAGAGGGAAAGATTATTGGGAAACGAACCAATTTTTTTTAACATTTAAAATAAATTTATTTTTAAAAATTATGTTACAGAAAAAAACATAATAGAATATATTAAATAAATAAATACAAATATTTTCAGCACTTATTTTTAGGTCATTTTCTTGTTTGTTTGTTTTTTCCCTCTTTTTTCTTATTAAGAAAAAAGAGTAAAACATTTTTCAACATTTTTTATTGCTTATTTTTGGGCCATGTTTTGTTTGTTTGCTTGTTGCCTTCTTCCCATAGTTTTTGAAAAAAATCAAATAAGTGTGCTCAGGTTTCAAAAGGTTGAACTGTGAAGAGATGCGTAAAGAAACTGCATGAATAAAGACCGGCAAAGCCCTCATTTAACCCTAAATCCTTTTTTAGACCCAACTGCTATTAAAGATTCATCCCCGAGTTTCTTGTTACATTTGAGTACCATGTAACCTTGTTGATAAAGGCTCAATAGAATATCCCCATCCCAGTAATCCATGCAATTACAATCCCTCCTTTGTGGAGAAGGAGTTGGATTTTGCCAAATGGATGCAGTCCCCGGCGTATTTGTTTGAACAAGGTGAAAGATCGATGGGGATTAACGCTGTAACAATGGCTTCTCCCTTTTAAGTCGCTCTTTATTAATATGTCACAGTAATCAGCACAGCAGAGAGCAGTGTTTGTGATTTTTGATGGTGCTGGGGGAGGGAGAGAGGGTGGTTGAGGGTGGAGGAATTTGACTCCACTACAGGAAAACAGCTGAGAGCGGATTAGTTCTGTGGGAAAGAGGGGGGAAAAAGGGATGGCACAGCTTGAGGGAAAGGTTCAAACTGACCTTTTGTGGCTCCCTAAGTCCTCCGCGGTGCCGAAAGATAGCCAGACAGACTGAACAGTCAATAACCCCCGCTGCCGCGCTAATCTTACTAGCACAGGCAAATCCAGTGACTTTGTGAATGGGCTCTGATATCTGATGTCTGCACATGAATGGAAATGATCGGAGACTCGAGGCTTGTGGGAGAATTTAATGCTTCAAAGTCCGTTGAAAACCTCTGTGGTCGTCTTCAAAACTGGCCAATGATAAGGGTTTACTTCCACCTTGTACGGAGTAGTTGAGGTTTATGTGTGCCACAAGTGTCCAATTTTACTTTAATAGTAAAGTTTGATAGAGTTTGGGAGGTTTGAAATGTATGTTATCAAGTTTTGGCAGTCTGAACACTATTAGCCTCCACAGTAAGCTTTAAAATAGAAATAAAAATTGGAAAAAAAGGCAACGTATTTGGGGAGACTACAATGACAAAACCCAAAAAGATAAACTGCAATGTCAAATGACACAAAATAACTCTTCAAAAACTAGATTGTAAAAAACATAGATTAACTTTTTTTAAGGAAAATGCATGAAATTCAGTTTTTTCGACCGCTGTTGCGAATCAAAACTTTTTTCTTTTACCATTCAGCCATCTTGAATCATGCTGCTCTGTTCTGATTGGATGATGATCTCCCAGGGTACGGAAAATAGCAAAGTCCCTTCCCATGAAATCAGCAGATGTGCCAGAGTACAGCTCTCCATCTGCCAGTGAGAAAAGTGTAGTTAGGAACAAATGACCAGTTCATTCTGCAGTGAATATGTGTATTTCCTGGAACTAATCAAGGCAAGAGATCAAACTCACCGATCAGGAGTGAGGCTGACAGCATTTTGGGGTCGTAAGGGCTTTTCCCGCGGCCGTTCTCAAAATGGGAGGCCAGTCGAAAGATGTTGTCCTGTAGTGGAAAGGATCGAAGTTCAGCACGAGGCCAGTGAAAACCACATTGAGCCTGGCTAAAGGTGCATAAATAGCCTGTGTTTCAAATTACACCAAATTCTCATTATAGTGAGCTGCTTTTGGGGTAGGCAGCCAGATTTGTTCTGCTTTGGTCATAGATCAACGATAATTTCTGTAACAAGAAGGAATAACTGGGTATACAGTGGAATCAGGCAGCAAAAGCACAGCTCACACTCCGACTCAAAACAAAAGTCTCAAAAGAGGGACCAGACTCACTTTTCTTTAAATCAGTTACTGACAACACTACTTTAAATGCAAGTGAATGCATGCAGGGTCTTCTATACTCAAAACCTGCATGGTGCTAACAGTCACTCCCCTCCCCATTGTTGATCTGCAGAACCCACACTGGTGCATTGATTAACCTGTAGACCTTTATCAAGATGACTGATTAAACCTTTATGTAGGAGAGAGGTTGTTTAATTTCCATCGGCTGAAGTCGAACCATGTAGTGACCACTTTTTTACTCTACTTCCTCACACAAAAGAAAACATTGACGAGAAAATAATCAATGAAGGGAATGGTTACTGCTGTGCTTGACAGAAAAATGTGTGTGTGTGTGTGTGTGTGTGTGTGTGTGTGTGAAAACATGCATTAGTCATGTTGTGGAGACACTGGAACACAATCACATTGTGGGGACCCACCTGCCTTTAAGGCCCAGACACACCATACCCACATCAAAGATCTAGGGGTGAGGAAGGCCAACTGTTGCATTGTCTCACGTTGCTTTTGTCTCAGCCAAAATGTTGCTTTGAACACACCACAAAGACTACAGCAAATAGCCAACTAGCATGTTTTTTGCACCTGCGTAAATAGAGAAAAACTCTCCATACCAGCAGGTGGCAGTAGTTTGTATTTATCATACAAAAGGGGAAACTGGGAGACCTACAGGATGGATTCAAGGTGCTTTTTAGCCAGTTAGCACATCAACAAAACAACCTGATGTTAAAAAACAAAAGATATTTACTGTGTGCGAACAAGCAATAACCCAAAGATTACACACCCTTTCAACCAAAGAGCTCCATGCCCACAAAACATAATTTTAACCCATATAAAAAGTTTATTTCAATCTCACATCCTTGACTTCCATCTCTTGTCTGGTTACTGTTTGTCAGAGTAATTTCATCTACTGACGGACTCTAGTGTCTCTGACACAGATTCAACATGCTAAATCAGCCTTAAAAAGAGAGCCAACAGTGTGGGATACACTGCAAAAAATAGGGAGACGGATGCTCTCCAATGGCCGTCGTCTTGGTGTGTTGAGTTGGCAAGTCCTCATAAGGTATACTGTTAAATTTTAGAGAGGACTTGGGTTAAGCTTAGCGTTAAGTTAAGGGTTAGGCAAGTAGTAGTTTTGGTTAGGAGATGTCAGGAAATGACTAAAAAAAAAATCAGTGTAATGTCCTCTGAAGTGATGTAAACAGGGCCGTGTGTGTTTGTGTATGAGCACAAATTCTTTTAAAAAACAATAAAGTACTCTGTCGTTACTTAACTTAAGCACTGGTGTCAAATTTCAGGACTCATTAATGAACGCTCAATTGTGATCAAGATTAGCTTTGCCTTTATATGTAACTGATTTACCATGTGAAATATTTTTTGAACCAACATTAATGCATCCGATGTATTACCTCTGCCCTCTTGCCCATTTCCAGGAAAGAACAGATGGGGTGGAAGGCTCCTGTGCCACAGATGTACAGGTGGGTCTGGTTGTAGGGTTGGAGGACCCGGATGAAGTTAGAACACTCTTTCTGGAAAAGAAATAAGACATGGAACATTAAAAACTATTGCCAATGTATAATATCATACAGTGAGACATACATCTGGCAAAGAGATATTTTGTAGGCAATACCTTTCTCTGTTTGTGTAGTAATCCTACCAGGATAGTATATTATATAGCCTTGCAAAGCATGTGGAATTTTATGAAAGCGATTGCATATGTTAGCGTTAACCTCCAGAAAGCCTCCTCCGTATCATACAGTTTGAATTAAGTTTTATCCTTTATGAAAATAACGTTGACACTTTTAATAGAGAAAAGCACTGCTGTGATTGAGTTGAAACTAGAGACTAATAGGAAGCAGAGAATAATGGAGAATATAGAAAAGCTCTGTTGGAATTCCCTTTAAAGCGGGGACTTTCCAGTTGGATTGGAAAAGACTTATAAAAGTCTCCTTCAAGGAAATCCCACCTGTAAGTCAAATCTATCTCAGATCTTTAATGATCCATATGTTTGAATTTACCGGGGGTGTTTGGGTTGGCTGGCCAGCACATGCTGATAGTCCCAGTGGTGTGAGACTGTTTATTAGAGTGCTAATCAATGGGATTGGTTAATGTAGGAGGGTTATTAGCAGCCTCGAGGAGTTGATTTGGGCACATGTGTTTAAGAGATTAGGCTGGGGTTTGCCTTATTAAACATACACGCTGAATATCCACCTAACAAATAAGTAGACATTTGCTTGGGGATTTGGAAACGCAGCGCACACATCACATCACATGCAGACAGCCAAATTACCCTTCAGTCTTTCTCCCCTTTAACACATGTATCTCCTCAGGCTTCCAAACCTCACAGACATTTCAGTATGATGATTTGATGATGTCCCTCATATGAGACATAAATGGATTCGAGGCTTCCACTGAGTTCAGGTTTGAGTGATGACATTTTCCAGTGCAACACCAAATTGATTCTGGGATCACACAGTGCAAAGCTTCTCCAGCAAACAGAATTTCTGGCTTTTATTCAGAAAGGCAGAAATTCATGTTTAAACTCTGACTCTTTCGCCTCCTCAGAAATTTGCTTAAAGGTAGAGTTTGACATTTTGAAAATGATGCTTAGTCATTGCTTCAGCTAGCAGCCTGTTAACTTACCTCAACATAAAGAATGAAATGAGGTAGAAACAGTGAGCTGGCAAGTCACTGCACCCAGCCAAGAAATAGTCCCGCACATAAAACCCAGCAATATATAGCCCAGTCTATATAGAAAATATTTGCATTGTACATTTCTGCAAAACATGTATATTTGTACATTTCATACGCATCATAACGGTGTTTCTAGAGTGATGTAGTATATAAGTGGCACCAAGTTAAGCATGCTCTGCTGTGAAATACTGCAGATTGCTGATCAAGACCAACAAACAACAAAACTGGATGTTTTTTAGAGACTGCTGGCCATGTTTCCAGCAGCATTGGTGCCACCGAATTTTGGTGTTTTCTTTTTAGCAGTCCAAATCTGCGTTTCCCGCAACCTTTGTGCCACTGAAAGTGGTTTCTTTTTAGCAACCGTTGGCTGATTTTCCAGCAGTGTTTGTGCCACTGAACTAAGGTAATTCTAAGTAATACATCTTTGCATTTCCAGTGATGTTTGTGCCACTCGAGAAGTTAAAAAAAATTCAATATTTCCCTCTTAAATATATTGGAGTAACAGTATAAAGTGACATGAAAAGAAAATACTCGAGTACAAATACCTAAAATTTGTACTTAAGTACAGTACTTGAGTAAATGTACCTAGTTACATTCAAACACTGCAGAGGACAGAGAATCTGCAGATAAACACACCATCATACTTCTCGCAAGTCGTAAGTGATGATTGAGAGGGATTACTTCCTTTATACATTTAATTGATGCTTTGTTTTTTAGGAAAATCCCACATAGTTTACCTTTACCCTGTTGTAATACAAAACTAGTTTCTAGTAGTTTCTCACTGACCAGGTTTCATTCAAGCATGCAACACCTTTAAACTGTGCATGTTATCATTAACCCATCCTAACAAAGATTGCACATTTCAGCCATAGGACTATTGCTGAGTTTACAGAGTAAGACCCAACTTGCATGAATCCTTGTGGCTGACCTCAATCCTGCACGTCTCTGCGTCTATTCAACTGTGCAACTTTAATGACTTTACCCTCTGTGTTTTCTACTGTTGCACAGCGGGTGCATATGTCCCCCCCACATCATTCTCACGACCTTATTATATGCATTTCACCAACTCCTATAATCCCTGTCCAATGTCAGCTCTGTTTAGGATTTGACATGGCTGTCTTCGAGTTTGACTCATTAGCTATGTGGTAGGTAGGTTGCACATAAACACTGACAGACGATAGTTATGCGAGTCACTCAAACATGCGGCTCTGTTGTGCCCCCAGGTGAAAAATGGACTCCCTGATCACAAACCATGTCATTATGTGCAAACCACAACACCCGCAGAGGATAAATGAGTCATTATTGGATCAAACTAATGACTCTCTTCGGACCGGGTATTGATGATTTTCCATGAGAGAAATGGGTGGACAGATTTGAATGTGGGTTTGTATATATTTGGACGAGTTGAGCGAATTTTGAGATTATGCTGAGGTCTCTAATTGAATATGGAAAATGCATTGGAAATTTTTATTTTTCCTTTAATATCTGAAATATCTGGGAAAGTGTTCAGAAAGACATCAGGCAGCTCGACAAAATCGTGAATCCACACTCCAGTATCTGAACCTTTTGTTCGCTGAATCAAACGCAACAACCTGGGCCATGTTACACACTCATCCTGCCAAAGAGAATGATACAGCCATCAGGCATTTTGGAAAGGGGCAGCTGTTACATTTGTTCTGCGGCTGTAAATTGTGGTTTTGGAGAAATGCATCACTTTGGGAGCTCTGAATGCTTTAGTAATGTCCTAATCAAGGCCTCTCCATGCTGCACTCCGTCTCTGCTCTCACCGCCTCATTTTCAAGGGTAAACATTTTCACAGCTTGCAAATACCTCATCATTGTGTTTTCTGCGATTTGGTGCTGCCAGAAATATTCTCTTTCCACTGTGCGAGGGCGAGAAGGTGTAGTGTTGCTTGTGTGGCTGCGACTTTGTGTTTGCGCGAGAATCCCGGAAAGCTGGCGGCTGAGTTAGACCCCAGTAAAAACCTCTGTGATTTAAAAGGGCTACGTAATTCTGGATAATCCTAAAAACCCTGCAGCCGCCGCACTCCAGACTCATCCAGCCGTGAAATTAAGATCAGATACAACACAGAGTGGGCCTATCCAAACACAGAGATAACACACACCAACACGGCCATGCACACAAGCAAAGCTGGTGGCATATAGTATGTGTTCAGCAAACTTGGGCAGAATGGCACATGTGAGCTAACACGTCGTGCCAGATAACGAGAACTCAAACACTCCCACATAAATATGCACACATGCGCACACTCTGAGGCACAAACATAAACATACACCCAACATTAAACTGTAGCAAATAACCTCTGTGGTAATGCATTCCCGTGCCTTTGAGACACTCTGTACACCTTAATGTGACCGAACATCTGTCGTACAATGTGTTAGTTGTTGGTTTCACTGGGGGATGGCCTACAGAGAGTACAGTGTGCCAGAGGTGAAATGCAGCACTGTTCTATCTCTTTTGTGTGCAGTAATTTGTCTCCTCTACTTTCTAATCTAGTCAACTTCTTCTATGCCGTAATGTTGGAACCAAAACATGCATTCCAGAGAAATTTGAAGACTTACATGGATCCAGGACAGACGTATAATTTGTTTAACAATAGCAACAAAAATTGCAGGGAAGAGCTCAAACGATGATGCCATCGTGAATGTGGACTTACCCCAAGGTCTTTCCCTGCCCATTTGCATTCATCCTTCTTCGACGGGGTGGCAGGCCACGCGATCTGTGCAAATGAGAGACAGACAAAGTCATACTGTGCTGGAGGTGGAGAGCAGAGATTTGCATGTTGTTTCACGAAAAAGGCGGTGAGTCAATTCTGTGAATCAGAGGAAACCAAGGTTTGTGTGATTCCAGAAGAATGACTTTGTATTTGTCATGTTTTATATTTACAATTTCTAGTTTGCTCACTTCCTTATTCCCCTCTATATCCCTGGTCATACCATCAGTGTTGCGCATCCACATGATCAATGAGGGATGGCTTTTTAAACAGCATAATGATAGACTGCACGAGAGTGGAGAAGGAGAGGGGTTTAGGTGACTAATGAATAGAAATGAGGAGAATTTAAAATTACTGTGGTTGTATGCCTCCGCATACCAGTCAGTTTGCTTAGTCCATCCTTGACTCAAAGAGGATGTTTTTGCCAAATTGAAAGAATTCCCTCAAGGTGTTTTTGAGATTTTGTCTTCAAAAGAATGAGACAAACAAGGTCTCAGTGACCTTAACCTTTGACCTATGAACACCAAAAGTCCTCCTTTATCCTCAAGTCCATGTGGATGTTTGTGCCAAATTCTCTTCATGGTGTATTTATTACCTTCATGAGAATAGATGTGCAAACAGAGGGACAGACAGTATGGAAACATAATGCCTTGTGTTAATGGAATAATGAAATAAGATTCTGTATATAAGAACACAGGTAATATTACCCTCTACACTTGCTGTGTCTATATAGACATTTTATATAGTCTAAATATGGGTTCTGGTTCAAATTACAGCATTTTAAAAGTTAAACTCTTCTCCACAGTTCAAATCCTCAGCATATGGTTGTAGTTTTCACTTCAAATATGAAGAGAGAGTAGGCTTTTGCTCCTTTGGTTTGGAAAAGATAGGAGTCACTGTGAAATAGAGGTTTTGTATTGTCCTGAAGGCGAATCTGTCTGTGGCCCCTGGTGTCACATGAATCATAAACACACATGGTGAGTACAAGTGCAAATGTGTAAGGGAGTGATTAAATACTCAAAAATTGGGTGTGAATGAGCCTTTTTTGCTGGTGGCCACATAGATGTGGAAGAACAAAGAAAATGTATGCACATGCATGCACACAAATTATTATGTCCATACAACACACACGCATTCCTTATTCTATTCCTACACTTTATCTCCTCTCTAGATCAGCTGAGTTTTCCTCTCTTGGGAATCTGCGCTGCACATTTCAGGGTAATTACATTAGATTTGCTTAATCACTGCTTTTTGGCCTTTATCTGATAATGATGCAAAGATCAGAACAAAAGAGTGAAAAAGGGAAAAAGAAAAAATACACATCCGAGCCAAGGGCAAAAAGAATTCTGAGACACATACTCTCTCTCTGCATTGACTATGTATTTTTCAGCACTTTCATTCCCCTGCTCAGCTCTGTGCAGCCTGCAGGCAAGTCTGTGTCAGTCTTGTGTGTCTATGATAGCAGCTCGAATCTGATAAAAAGACTGTTAACCTAGTCCAGGTGGAGTAATGGAATTATGGACAGCCCTGTCTGGACCAAGACAGACAGTGGGAGGGATGGAGGGAGGGAAGGAGGTGTAATGGACTCCAGAGGGAGCATTGAGAAGAGAAGAGAAGAGAAGAGAAGAGAAGAGAAGAGAAGAGAAGAGAAGAGAAGAGAAGAGAAGAGAAGAGAAGAGAAGAGAAAATATGAAAAACGAAAATGGGAGAAGAGAAGAGAAAATATGAAAAGCGAAAATGGGAGAAGAGAAGGGAGCATAGAAAAAGAGAGTAGAAAAGGAGAGGTGAGAAGGTAGGAGAAGAGAAGAGAAAGGAAAAGAAGAGAATTTTACCATTTTGTGGTCTCTGTTGATGTTGACAAGGTCGAATGAGAAGATGTGGTCCTCGGCTCCGACCAATAGTCTCCCTCGCTCCTCATCCAATAGGAAAGCGTCGTAGCTCGAGCTGTTGGCCAAGCCATTGAAGGTAACGAGGTTGCTGGACTCTAACATCTCTGGAAGACAAGGAGAAGAAAAAGTTGGTGCTGATGATGTAAGGGGCAATGTTGGCTGACAAAATATTGAAATCCCACATTTATACGGTACAAACACCACAGCACTTGTAAAAATAAATGTGAAGTTAATAAACTAAAAGTGTGGACTATAGACGCAAAGATATTGTATTAAAAAAAGATTAAATATTGTATGAGAGCACAATTATTCACATCTAAAAATCAGCACTTAGTACTTAAATTTTCTCTTTTTTTTGCTCTCTGTGGTGATAGGTGTGTGTCAGTAGCTTTAAATGTATTTGCACTGAAAAATCACCCACTATTTTATAGTTTAAGTGCAGAAAAATTGTTTGCCTTTGCCTTGAGCAAAAAAATATCAGTTCTCATGCAATCAAGCTGCCTTGTTGTATGAAATCAGTCAATTTTTCCATGTTTGTTTAATTGCTTTGCACACACTTACATGCAGACACATGTCAGTCAGGTATAGCGTGAGACATTTGAAGTGAACACAGCATGCCCCAATCAGGGACACAGTTCAGACTGTTCAGCCGTGTGATTGGTTGAATAATTCATATGGAGTCGGGGCCAGGGGAGACGCTGTGTGTAAGTAAGTAGGTGTGGGTGTGTGTGGCGTGTAGCTGTAAATGGGTTATTATGTAAATCAACACTGAAGAGTGTGTGACTGCACAGTGTTCCATTCAGGTGTAAACCGTCTTTAAGTATAGAGTAACAATGTGCAGGCAAGCTAAGTGGAAAACCAGCACAAGACGTAACGTATGAGCCAAAGTCTATCCAGACCTCTGACAGTCAGTTAACTTTTAACCACCAAAGATGAGTTCCTTCAACTCTGTTATTACATTAACAAAGAACCAAACTCCCTTCCTGAGACCAAGTTTACCCCCTGAATGAATCTGGTTTGTGAACCTCATGTGTCACCAAAAATACAACAAAACAGTTGTTTTATACTTAGTATTTTAGCATTTGCATAAAAAGTTTTCTAACAACTATAGTTGGTTAAAAATAGAAATGGTAGATTTTTGACTTTCTGAATAACTTTAAATTTGATGCCTGCAACACATGCCAACAAAATCTAGGACAGCAGCATGTTTGCCACTGTATTACATCATCTTTTCCTTTATCAACATTCAGTAAATATTTGGAAACTGAGGAAACTGTTTTTTAAAACACTGAAGTGAAATTCTTTCTCAAAATTCACAAACAGGCCCCCCAAAAGTCATCAAGATTTGAAGACTGTACATGTAGAAGAATGGGCAAAAATCGCATCAACATTTTGAGAGATGAGTTACTTCATACAGGAAGCGTCCTGAAGCTTATGGATTAAAATGCTTCAATTTCTTTATCAGTTTAGTTTTATAGATTTTTCACAATATGTTGACTAGCAGTGGGAATAACCTGAGAACCCATGATAGGATATTATCATGATACGTAAGTCACGATACAATATTATTGCATTTTTAAAAGTTGCACACTTAGTATTGCAATAACATATATTGTGATTTAGTACTTTATTTAATTGCAGAAAAATGTATGTAGAGAGCTGAAAAGGCAATTGACTGTATTATTCTAGTAGTCTACCAAAAGTTAATTATGTATTTGCAAAAATAATAATAATGTATACATACTTGGCACCCATGTATCCAAGCAATATTGCTGGACAAAATTTTGTGATACTATTAAATTGAAATTTCTGTATTGTGAGAAGTGTCATATTGCCAGATTCTTACCAATAAACGACTCTAATAAAAACACTTCTTTATTTGCTTTTCTTTCCCAAAACATTCTAATTACTGCATATTTCTATTGTGAAGTTAACTAAAGGCCAATAAAAATATCTTTAATTAAATTTCTGAATAAAACAATGGAATATCTAAGCTAATTAAATGGCAGCCCTCCACTTAATGTGCAATCTGTCAATCAAGAGAAGCCTGTTTTCACTCATGCAGTACAGGTTTCTTTAAAATATTGTCATAATAATAGTAACAGCTGTTTAAAAAAATGAAATGAACAGAAATTGAATTAACCCCTTCACCGTCTGTCTCTGGTTGCTCCACTGGATACATAACATGTGCTTCATATTTTCACCACAGGTACAGTCTTCTACTACATCAGCCTCACTATCACACTACATCATCCATCATCATCAGTGTCACCGTGCAGCATGGACACACGCAGGCACACAATATAGAAACCAGAGCACACAAACACGTATACACACTGTATGTATGTATTTATAGAAACACACATGCACACACAGTCCAGTGGATTGTGATCTCCCTGCTCTCTCCACAAAGCTCTGATTGACGGGCTGCTATAGGAGCCATCTGCGCCCACTCACAGTGTGTAAGATCTTGGACATCTGTGTCTACATAAAAGAAGGGATTGATGGAAGGGGAGATGGAGGAAGTGGTGTGTCAACCGTGTCTGTGTGTCGAGTACCGGTGGGGTGGATGAGGACCGTGAGAGGGCGTGGTCGTCACCTAATAAAGACGGTTGCAGCTCATCTGCGTCAGTTGGATTTTGAGGCTGAGGAAATGGAGTGGGTGGGTGTGGGCATGAATGGAGGTCTGTGGATGTGTGTTTGTAGTGTACCACAGATGGGTTGAGCGTATGTGTGTGGGTTTCAGAGTGTGTGTAGGTATCTTTTTTTCCACATACATTTGTAAGTCTGCTGCCACAAGAAGGCAACACTCAAATCATCATGACAAGGAATTAAATATTGAAGATAAGAAGTGTCGGCAGAGCCGTTTCAGAATCACTTGGTAACCAATCAGATTCTTATTCTCAGTTTACCAATCAGACATGACATCGCAGGCTCAGGAAATGAGTTCGAGGAGGGAAGTAAGGAAATGTGATTTCCAGTCGACAGAAGGCCGGTGGAGGTCCTCTTATGTTTCAACTGTGAAGTAACGGAAAAAGAAATGGATGTGGCAGAAGGCCAAGGTAGGCATAAAACTGGGAATGGAATGGGAAAATAAACATTTGTAGGCTATTGAACGATGAGAAAAAAAACAGAAATGAAAGGAAAGAATGGCAGATATTGAGCCACAAGAGTAAACAGTGACTAACAAAACAAAGGACAAACAATCAGCCTAAATGAGCCCATAAGCACACTAAAGAGCACACTTACACTCATTTGAGTGCAAACATGTTTGTGTGAAGTAACTGGTTTATTTTTCTTTATTCAATTCTTCAGTGGTATAATATAGTGTACTATTGTAATATTTTTAGCATTTATTTTCAGTATCTCATACATTATAATCTTTTAAATTAAACACTACACTGACAATTTAAAACAATTGATCATAATAAGTCCCGCCCCCTTATCACTGTTGCTATATCGGACAAGTTTGATCCAAAAAGGAAACCTGGCTGACATTAGTGATATGGTCTAACTTGATGCAGCTTTACATTTGCTATTTAGCTAGCATTTTGCTGACATTAACTAACTTATGATGCAACAATAGGCTTACAATGTAATGTGTCCCCCAACTCTCTTCACCTCTTCTTTTTTTCGTCATAGATGAGCCCAGTACATGGCATATGTATGTATAACAGGACAGGGGGAAGCTGAACGAGGTTCTACCAGGTTTCAAACTTGCTCAACAGGATTTAGGAAGGGCTAAAAAAATGTTGATCGATCACACTATTTTCAGGCCCGAAGTGCACCTAAATATCTCTGCACCCTAAGTCTACTGCTGTAAGACGCTGCAGATCGTGCCCTGAGGAGGGACCGCATCTTGCAGGACCATGTAGCTCTATTAGCAGGGAGGGCAAGTTTGTCCCCCTTCAGTGGTCAGCGTTTCTCTCTTCTGTGTTTGGTAGTATTTTTAACCTTTTTATGTACTTCATTTCAATTGTGCACCCTTCTCTGGACTGAGCATTTCCTGAATGAGTAATAGTATTGCATGCATTGTTTTTTTATATCCACTACTGACTAAATATGACAGCTGGCTTGGCGCTCACTTTCTGCAGAAGTACCTCCCCTTTAGAACTACTAAAGGTTTTCTTTTTTTTTAAGTTTGGAGTCTGGCACTCCTGCCTCTTTAGACTATTGTTTGGGCATTCTTGACTAAAGTCTTTCAACTTTTCTTTTCAGTTTCTATGTGAGCATGCAGCCCTACAGTCTCATGCCCTTTTATGGAAATTGGCAGGGCGTTTACCTTTGCTAATTAGGATCGACTGACAGGCGCTTTTCATTTTGAGCTCTAGGGAATTCATCATTATTTAAGCACAGGTGTGAACAATTCTGTGGTTTAAGACAACGTCATGAATCTGACACAGGACCTTTCTCAAGAACATATTTAAGAAATTTTTTTTTAAGACACTGGTGAATGAGGCCCAATAGCCTTAGGAGAGACTTTTCTAAACTCCTCTTTCCTGCCATCTTGGCTCGAAGTGACAACCTGTATCATCTGAAAAGTGAGAGACTGGAGCTGAACCCAGGAGCCGGGAATGTGGTGCAATATGGTCAGTCACGAAAGGTTTCCCCCAGATGGCCCGGAAAAGAAAAAACACACACGCATATTTCAACACGTGGCGATCTCTGACAAAGACACGGTGGCCTGCACACACAAATACACACAGAGACGCTTTATCTGAGCTGGGATCTGCTGTGGTTTGGAGAATTGGAGGAACTGGGCGTGAGCACCTAAGGACCTCTAACCTAAACACAGACACGCTCGTTTAGAAATGGGAGCACGGGCAGATACAGAGCACACAGAGCTGCACGGCTCATACAAAATACAGTAACCGAGCTGAAGACAAGCGTAGAGTAACGCACGGGCAAAACAGGTCCGACATGAATCCACTGGGCTCTGCTTTTAAAATGCAGCGCTTTAAAGTGACATGCATATATTAATATTGACCCAAATGTTTACACCGCATCAATTCTCCCTGAACACACACACATGCACGCACACATACTTCCCAGACTAAGTTGTAATCCAATCAGTATTTCTGCTTATGCAGCAGTAGAACAGTGAGCGCACTCAGCAGCTTCCACCTCTAACACACACACACACACCCTGATCACACATTAAAACACACCTTCTCTCATGTATGTGTGCACACACATGCAACGCACCCCCCTCATCACACAAAGTCTGCTTACACTAGCCTCTGGACACACAGAGACATTTAAACGCATATACTCGTGTGCGCATGATGTGCATTCCACTCACTTCATATACACATGGTTATACACACTCTGTTCAGTCCGTTTCCATCACACTTTCTCTTGTTACACACATCCTCTGTCTGCTCTTTTTCACTCACACATTCTTTTTTTTACACAGTGAAGTTATACACCACACCTCCAGGCACAGTGTAAAAATAGCCACAGACATACATGCAAACATAGAGATGCAAATGCGTAGAAACTACGGTTGGGTCGATTTCCGGTTTTGTCGGTCTGCTCTGGTAAACAAGCTTAGACCGGTTTGATTTTATGCAAACTGGATGAACAGGCAGTTGTCATTAAGGCTCTGGCAATTTAAAAAGTAGCCTATATCAGCAACCAGTGCTGATGGTGTCACAAATTCAAGTCCAACTTGTATTGCATTATTAATTAATAATATGACAACATAAGCAACATAGTATTTCCTTTACAAACTAATGGAATCACTAGCCAAGGACAGGCCGTGAGCCAAACATGGCAACACGAAGAGGATCAAACTTCATGAGATTTGGGAAGAGGGAAGATGAGCATGGCACATGTTGTGTTTGTTTACCAAAAAATGTGGGTGTTTTTTGGGGTGACGAAAGGAGGCATGGCAGAGTTAGTCTCTCAAGAATACTGTGCCAATTGGATTTAAAGCTGATGAAAGAGTTGTCTTAAGTGGCCACAAGCGTCAGAGCTGCCATTTTAAGATAAGCTTTTGTTGGACGCCCTGTGTCTATTTTCTCCTGATGTTCACTTTGAAGGCGCCACAATGGAAGAGGAACTGCTTATTCATTAATTTGAAATGAGGAATTATCTGCATCAGTGGTTCCCAACTAGTCCAGTTATGGGGTCGAGATTTCTACTTAGTCACTATTTCAGGGTCCACACATTAGAAATTATCACATATTTAATTTTATTTCACAAAATGTAAACATGTTGGCTCACAAAGAAATAAAATATATTGCACAAATAAACAGAAACACCACTTCAAAATAAAAGTTCTGTGCCAGAACTTTACTGTTCTTCTTTTGGACCCACCAGTTGGGAACCACTGATCTACAGCATACCTTCTTTATTCACTACAAAATACAAAATAAGATGTCAACTGGCAGCTGGGAGATCAACGGGAAGCTGAATGACCATCGTTAATAACAAGCTAAGCTACTTGCTGTTGGCTATATTGTTTCCTTTCTATTAAATATAACAATATGAAAAGTGTGTTTTCTGCTTAAAAAGAATAAATGTATGATACGTGGTTTGTTTACATGACATAGTAGAAGTGCATATTTAACAGATTCGGTGTGAACAGAGTGCTCCGATGTCACGTGATTCCACGTACTAATCCATGCTGTTGCTGTTGGGACTTGGTGTCATTATGTTCTACTCACAAGCAGCTGCTGAGTCAAGTGTGACACCTAGTGGTAAAATACGGTATACCACTCCAGTGGTTGACCTAATATCAAACCGGTTTAAACATTTTTATACCAGTGCAACCCTAGCAAACATGCCTGCATGCATCTAAATGGTTGCCTTGGCTCAAACTAGACTATAATGTCAACATATGAATGAAAGATGGAAGTTTTATCTTATGTTTAGTATGCTAACCAACACATTTGTATATATGTGCTTTATATTGTAACTCGACTGAGATTTTATTCATTTTCATATTCACTCCATGCGTAAACACACGCTATATATTCAAGGACACCCCTTGAAACTGGCAAATACAAGCGATTCATTCAAATAAATAATTTGTCGCTCTGTCATACTCCATTATGGAAAATAACCTGGCTCTTGTCTTAAAAAGCCCCAGGAAAAAAAAATCTACATTCAAAATTCAAGTGCAATTGTCTGTGGAGTACTCTTCACTCCCCCATTCTCCAAACAGGCAGGCGCTTTAGACGCCTACATGCCACGCAATAGCGGAATAATGAAACGGCATGAAAGAAAGGCGACGGGGCATTAAATTATGTTTATCTGAATGTGTGTATGCGCCGCTGCGTGAGTGTGTGTTTGAGTGACATGGAACATAAAAGCCTGACAGGGGAAAACACTTGACTGAGATTCAACAAATGGATAATATTCCATTAAACTAATGCAACACTTTTCAAAGTGTTTCTCTTGTGCATATACACAGTGAAGAAGAGAGGGATTTTCGATGAGTAAAAAAAAAAGAAAAAGAGGTGTTGTGAATGACACATTTTCAATGTTCATTTCCTGTTCGTTGACACAGCTTTCCTTTTTGTTCTGCTGCTGGCAGAAGGTGCGTGACTTCGACCCAAAAGGTGTGTTTCTGTGGTTTGTCAGAGTGTGCAAATCTCTGTCAGGTGGGGGGAAAAAAAGACAGTTTGAAAAGAAAATGGCAGCTCAAAAGGAACTGGCGCAGGGAATTACACATGTTTATCTTTCAAATACAAGGCTAGCTTCAGAAAAGCAAAGACACACAGGACTGTAAAATCTCCAGTGGTTTGGTTTGGCGTGTCAATCCCTCTGTCCTTTTCCAACCCTGCCTCCGAATGCCTTTCTTTTTTCTCCGTGTGTGGTGCGGTGTACGTTTCCCCGCTCTTATGACGGCCTCAGCCACAAAACACAGGTGTCAGAGAAAAAAGAAAAAAAAAAGACGAGACAGCCGCCCCATGGAAATTTGCTGAGAGCTTTGCTTAACAAAGTGTTCAAATATTATCCTAAGCTCAAGGATATCCACACATGCCTCAAAAGTTCACCTCCCCGCTCATGCTCGCTCCCTCCCTTTTTTCTCTCGTTCTAAGCGCAGTAGCAGGTGTGGGTTGGTTGCTATGGTGACCATCTGTATAACACAACCTGGGCCTTTGGATTTCTCATTCAGGTGCAGGTGAGTGACAGGAAATGTGCTGCCTTATACACGGTGCTGTGAACTCTGCGATTAAGCGAAGCTTGTGTTTGAATCCAAAAAAACTGTGTGCGTGAACAAAGTGTGTGTTGATTGATAATTCATTACAGCTGCACTAAATATGTGAGAAGTTTGCCACTGAAGCCATGGTGAAATTACTTTTCAGAAAAAAAAGAGCGTTTTTTTGGATCCACTTTTGCAAATTTTCTATTTTTTAACCAAAGTGACTCACAGCCATAATTCACAGTCAAGCACTGCATCTTATGGGACATTTTAATACCATATTCTGTTCCGTGAATGTGACTCACAGTGTGTTCAACCATAGGATATGTATCAGCGGGACTAACAAGGAAACGCGACCACATCCCAAACCACAAGAATCTATATGAGTAGTCTGAGCATGTGTTGAATTTCACCATAAAGCAACGTTCGTCTCTCTAAACCAGAATGCTAGACTTTCTCGTCACCGCACTGCATTGAAGGAGGAAAAGAGAGAACTGGGAGGGATACTGAACACAAGAGCACAGTATAGTATAAGAGTGGACAGGAGGAAAAAAGCAGAGAGAACAGCATAATGAATGATACAGTAGAGACAGGGATAATGAAAGCAGAAACATGAGTGCAGGATTAAAAAAAAAAAAAGCATACATAACAAAAGCGGTTGAATATGGAACCATTTCATTACTGTGTGTGTCTCCTCCTGTCATTGGACGGCTGGACCACAGAGAGCGGTTTTCCACCAGCGCTGTGACCACAGACGGCTCGAGGCCTGGCCATGCCGGCCACAGAAAGCCCACTCACACACCACTAAATGCTCACTGTATAACCAGGCTGCTCTCTGGTTCCTATTACTCTTAAGGAAAACACACACAGACACACTTGCAAATAGACTTTTGCATGCAAACGCAGCCAACAAAATAAACTTATTTAAATGTATACAAATGGGTAAAATGTGCCACACACACGCGCACACACACAAATCACTCCTTTGTATCACTGTGCAGAGAAAGAGAGAGGGAGATAGTGCCGTTGTGAGGCAGTTTGATGGATGGACTTTGAGAGGAACCAGGCTGTGGTTAGGGTGGTCATGTCTGGAGCCACTGCCTGTTAGTGCAGCCTGTCAGCTGTGCCGTGTAGCTGAATGTCAGCTCTGCCATTTTATTAGAAATTAATGAGGCAAGGCTACAGATCTGAATGTGTCCCGGGCAAACTGTGACAGCAAACACGTTGATGCGACAGGAACACAAATCCACAGGCGCACAGATGCACATTTTCAGCTCTACACACCATTGTTGAAGGTGGAGCAAAATGTGGCTTTGTGTCATAAATGAGAGCTGAGTCTGAACTGTATTTTATGAAATGCATTTGCACTGAAGAATGATAATGAGAAAAAAACCAAATGACTAAATTAATATTAAGTCAAGATAGCGCTTCAATTTGTTTCACTGCATCTAATTTTGTAATGTGATGTAATTGGTAGCATTTACTTCTTGTCTTTTGGTTAAATGTTTTTTGTTTGTATTATGTGCATTTACATGAAACATTTGACATCCTAGGACACAGGCCAAAATTCAGTTTTTTTTCTGACAATAAAGTGAAATCAAATCCAATTTAATCAAATCAAAGATTAGGACTGGGCAATATATTAATATTATATCAATAACATACGAGTCTAGATATCCTCTTAGATTTTGGATATCGTCATAAGCGTTGTCTCTATGTGTTACACGTTATATCTGGTATATTTTCTCTGCTTCACCTCACACACAAATTAATTGAGGCAGTGGTAGATCAGCAACTCCAGTGTTCTGCAAAGTAAAAGTATTTTTTGTCAGTGGAGTCTGGAGGCATTGCGATAACGGCTTAAAAAAAAAAAAGATTTTTTTAAGTTGAGTTTTTTGAAGGTGGATAAAAATCATCAAGTACACCATTATCTGTATCTGCTTAACCGACTAAATTGCCTGCATCCATATATTTACTCAGAGTGGGCGGGGTTTAAACCTGAAGTATTTGCAACATTATGTGGGAACTAACCAGTATTTGTTATTTTAAGTCTAAAATTGACAGGGGTCGAACAGAGGTTGGTATATTTATTATTTGAAAGTAAACTATTTATGGATAAGCCTCTGAAATGAGCTGCCGATCATTTTTTATTACAAGAGTAAGAGCGTGAACACAGATATCCAAATAAAGATTTTCCTTTATCGTGGATATTGACACATTATACTTTATCCAAGTATTTGGCTCAACCCTGCTGAAAACTAACCAAATGAGGCAGCAATTGCACAGTGCGGTTTCGTTTTGCATGTAGGGATTTATTGCAAATAAAAATTGTGATTTTGTCCATAGTCAATCCCACAATATTGTCACAATATCGATATCAAGGTATTTGGTCAAAAATATTTTGATTTTATCCTTATTGCCTGGCCTTAGTCAAGGTTTGTCATTTCCCACTGTGAATGAATAATGTAAAATCTTCCTCATTATGTCTGATGCTGCTTCTACTATGTAAGCCAGAAACAGAGAAATAATAAGTCAAAGGGAAAAAGAGAAAAAAAGAACTGAATTGCAAACTGAATCTTTAATTAATGAGATTTTAAGGGACTAGAGTCTATAATATTATGAATCACTGCACATCCTTAGTAACATCAAATCTGTGCTATTAAATCATTCGAGACTCCGCTGTCTCTACTTATTCAACATTTCCTTTTCTCTGCCACTCCCCTCTCTCCGTCTGTGCATCCGTCTGTTGTCTATCAGTCCTTCAGCCTGTCTTTCCTGCAGAGATGTCCCCCTCATTTGTAACACGACTCTGTTCAGATTGAATGGTGCAACCCTTTCTCCATCTGACTGACAAGACTTAGCAGGTGGCGGGACCCATTCATACCCGCGGTTCAGCAATCTGCACCGCGCTGTAACCCAAGCCTACATCCCAAACACAGATGCAAAGGCGCTGGGTATTTTTCTTCATGTGCATGTCCGTGCAATGCTTATGTACACACAGACGAAAATGTACACTGAGCGCACACAATTCGCTGTGTGCACACTCATTAATCTTTTAGCTTAGCACTGACACTACATCCCATTGTGGCCGACGAGCACGCATCCAGATTGTTTTTGATAATCGTTTCGGTTTGAATAAAAATTTCTAAAGAGAAAAACACTGTAATTATGGGACGTTTTATGATCGTTGGGGAAATGCACGACATTCCAACACACTAACTTGGAAAACAAACTACAGACACATGCAATCGAAAAGGTCATAAAACTTGCGGTTTACACCAGCCTGTTTTCCAACACGGGGTAAAGATAACATGCTCTAATCATTCCTACCGCCTTTTTATATTAGTCTTAATGACATAAAATAAATGAGATACCGTATGAAACATCTAAAATAGTGAACAACATCACACTCTCCCTGTATAAAAACTGCAACAAAAACCAGTATGTTTACTCAAGCACTGAACTTGAGTTCAAGTTTGAGGCGCATTTACTTTAATTGAGTATTTTAATTTCGTGCAACATTCTACTTTTACTAAACTTAAGAATCAGAATCAGAATGCTTTATTAAACCCCGGGGGGAACTTGTGATACGTTACAGCTGTTCTAATGTAAAGCACAGAGAATTATGGAGAGTAAAAAAAAGAAGTATTTAAGTAAGAAACACGTTTTTTTTAAAAAGTGTACTACGTTTTAATTTTAACACCAGTATATATTGTATTTAAAAATATAAAATATGTATAATATGCTCAGTATTTAAAGTGTGTAAGAAATATACATTACAATGTGCAAAACTAGTATTTCAAGGTTTAGAAAAAAGTATACAGAAATGTTGTACTTTTTGCTCCACTAAACTATTTACTGACTTTAATTACTGGTTGCTTTACAAATTGAGATTTTTGCAAACAAACCATATGAAAATATACAGGTACTGCTGAAATGCCCAGCTGATCGATTAGAACTTTAATTTAATTAATTAGTTCAATTTATTAATTCATTTAATTATTTTGACAATTGTTTAAATTATTTTTCATGCAAAAGCATTTCATGGTTTTCACATTTGCTGATTTGCTGCTTTTACTCTTAATTATTTAAATTATTTAAAGGGTCCCACATATTTTCCTGGACAAAATTTCAAAACTCTTTCATGACTTTTCAAGGATCCAAAATGCAAAACAAAATGATGGTGACTAAAAAAGTTCACACAAACACATCACTGCATAGCAGAGCTATGTTATGTTGGACAGTTGCAGAAATTTACTATTATGTTACATTTACTGTAATGATTTCATTACACAGCAAAATTAAATGACAAAAACTTTAAATGATTTTTACTAATTCCATGACTTTTTAGGTCAGGGAAATGTGAAAATTCCAAGACTTTTGTAGTTTTTCTGTAACTGTTGGAACCCTGTAATTGTAATTAAATTTATTTAAAAACTCTACAGTATCTTTACTTTTAATACTTAAATACATTTTCCTGCTTGTACCTATATATATATATATATATATATATATATATATATATATATATATATATATATATATATATATATATATTTTACTATTGTAAAGTTTTCAATGCAAGACTTTTACTAGTGACAGAGTATTTTTACAGCGTGGTATTAATACTTTTACTTAAGTAAACAATCTAAATACCTCCTCCACCACTGACAAAAACAAGCGACCGACTTGATGAATGGCTCTTTTGTTTTGCAAGTGTGTCATTGCACAATTATCTGTGGGGCAATGAGTGTCAACAAAAATACACACACACACACACACGCTTAATTACACTGTCTTTCAACTTGTGGACTTGTGGTCAGGTGTGTGAGTTAGTTTGAGGAAATGTATTCGGATGTGACATGGGGGCATACTTGAAAAGCAAGCCACTGCAAAACATTGGTTTCTAGTGTTGGAATGTGGCCGTGTGGGAGCAAAGATGAGGGTAGTTCAGCGTGTGCAAATAGAGTTGAAAGGAAGGATAGCCAAAAGATATGCATCAAGCAAGCTGCAATCAAAGAGACAGGAAAAGGAGACCAGAAAAAAACACACACAGACACACACACACACAGCCTACTTCAAGATTGTACTTAGGGTCTGCGGTGTTGTGGTTCCTTGAGAGGCGACCGAGCCGCAGGAGAGGGAGGACGGGGTAGGAAGAAAAGAGCGATGAGAAAGAGAGAGAAAGAGAGATGGAGGCAGGCATCTCCAAAGTTGGCGCGTTGGGAGAACACCTTATAATTATCTACATCCGCTCTGTCAGCCCGAGCCCGCAGAATGGACAGATACAAGAGAGAAATAGATTCTCATTCACATATAAAAGAATGAATAAAGATCCACTGATAAACCAGCACACATGCAAACACCCACAAACAGTCCATATTTTTATAGGCAGGCACGCCCACACACAAACACACACGGACGCGCTCACTCACACAGACAGGCTTATTATGGGGCTGAGTCCAGACTGCGTTGAGTGCGGTTCCACACCGAGTGTCTATTTTGAAGGGGTTGTAAGCCAATTCCAGATTCCCTGTCTCTTTCTCAGTCTCGCTCCGTCTTGCCTCTTCAGTTCCGCCCATCCAGCCAGCGTGGGGCGGCAGCGATGGCATTAAGAGGTCATGCAGTAGGCTCCGTAATTACCCACGCTGAGTGTAATTATCAGGTTGCTTGACGAGGTCTTTTAAGTATTAAAGTGCCGCTTGCTGGCTCTTTTTTTAGGGATCACAATAGGGTCAAGTTTTGCAGTTGTAATGTGTTTGTATTCACTGGGTGCTGTAACAGCATTGATTGACCTTTAGGGGTCAGTATTCCGCCTGATGGCTACTTACAGTACAGGAGGGTGCTGTAAATGAATTGTGTTCAGGAATGTGATTGTGTGCAGGTATGCATTGATTCGTGGGCGTGTGTCATTGTTCTATTCTTGCAATTTGTATGGTTGCTGTATTGCAGAAGAGGAGCAGCAGCACTGAATAATCTTGGTTGTGCAACACTAAAGGTCCAGTGTGTAGGATTTAGTGGCATCTATTGGCAGAAACTGAATGTAATATTAATAACTGTATTTTCTTGAGTGTATAATCACCTAATAAGACTTGTGTTTTTATTACCTTAGAATGAGCTGTTTATATCTACATACAGAGTGGGTCCGCTTCCACAGAGTCCACCATGTTGTTCTACAGTAGCCCAGAACTGACAAAATCAACCAGTATATATGTATGGGGACATTCACATATTCCCCTCTGTCACTGTATTTCTACAACCATGTTAGCACATGAGAAGTTTCAGTTCTGCAAACTCACCATTTAATGCCACTAAATTTTACACACTGTTGCTTTAAATTGGCAGTAAAAGAAAAGCAGTGACTCCAGGAGGCAACGAATAACAAGAATTCAACCAATCCCCATGAAATCTGCGCAACCTTGCAATTTTGTCCAATTATCACAACTTTACCACAAATTTTACTATTTAACCCCTTGAAACCTGAATTGATATCAGTTTTCCTGTGCTGTGTTCAGATGTGTTTCAAAAGCCGTTGAAACCTAGAAACCTGAGAAAATTTGTTTGATTTCAAAGAGCAACTTGACAAGAAATGTCCTGTAAATTGCAAGAAATTAGTAATAGGTAACAAGAAAATTGGCTGAAAATTTGTTTTTTTTAAAAAGCGAAAAAAAAAAAAATTAGTTGTTTTGTTGTAAATTTCTAGTTTAGTGTTTCCTTCTTTACTTTTTTCTTCTCTTTTTTTTTCATTTTTGGGCATTTTTTACTTGTTCTAAGTTACTTCCTGCTAAATTTTGTGTTTTTAGAAAAACTGCCATGACATCAGGCTTTCCGGCTGCAACAATCACAAAAAAGCCTGCAAAACCCTGGAGGAACTAAAGAAGTGGTTTCAGAGGATGATTTCATTGTGTTGATAGTTTCTGCTTTGCTGGGAAACTCAACTATGATGACTCACTTTTAGTAGAAAATTGATTGCCATTTGTTCTCTTTAAATATTACAAAACAACACTGGTTTCTATCAGTCAACCTTTGATGAAATGATATCAGTATGTGTATTACCTTTGCTAAGCATACTTATTTTAATTATTTGCAATCAGGTTTTGGTTTGATTTATTTAAAAATCATGTTTATTTTTTCTGTAACACAATTTTAAACATATAATTATAATGATTATGAATATATTTTTCTGGTCATTTCTCCCTACTTTTTGATAATTTTCCAGTAATTCTAAAAATGTAAAACTAATTTTTTCAGTCATTTTCTTCAGCACTTTTCACTTATTTCTTGCAATCTGTGAGACATTTCTTGCTAAGTTGGTCATTGCCTTTTTCCCCAAATTTTTGTAAGAAATCAAACCAATTTGTTCAGCTTTCAAAGCTTTTGTGAAGCGTGTGAACGCAACACATGCAAAATGACGCCGAACCAGGTTTTTAAGTGTTAACTTGGACTTGAGTTTCACCTTATTCTGTCTCTTTATATTCCTGGTCAAGGTAAGGACAGTGCAAGATATTCTAGTCTCAAGGAGAAGAGAAAATCATTAACTCCTGTGATCATGGTTCTGTCCCCATGAAGCCGGATCCTTTCAGCTGAGAGAGATGTCTAACTGACCCCATTGGGAAATCATTTACTCTGCACTTGCTGCGCCAGCCGTCCCATGAGAGGTAATTTTATCTACCTGCCTCCATTTCTCAGTCCTTCTACCTCTCAAACTGCTCACTCTGCAGTCGCTCGCCTGTCCTTTCCAGCAGAAGATGATCGGTCCCCGGAGGCGTGTCATCAGCGCTCATTTGAGAATGATTTCATGGGGTCCTGCTCGCATGCCTCACTGCTGATTTGACCGTCCCAAATCACAGGCCCTTCCTTGTTTCATGCGTCTCTCTTTCACTCTCTGCTCACGTGATCGTCCCACTCAAGGGCCTGGCGTACTCTTTTGCTCGGCGCTTGTTTGACTGTCCTTCCCAGGAGGATTCCTCCTTGTCGTTTATTTGACTTAATTACTATGCTGGCTTTGTGGAGGGAGAGGGGATGAGTGACACTTCGCTTAACGACCAGGCCTCCCTTCCGTCTGTGTCGTCTACTGTATGTCTGCCAGCTTTTCCTTCATTAAAAGCAAGTCTCCTCCCCTCAACCATCACCCCCGCCATCCCCCTCATCCTCCCACCACACACCACAGTGTGGGTGTCAACTGAGAATCGTCCCCTGACAGGCATCAATGCGGCCATCAAACACCTGTGGGCCCGAGCAGTGACACACAAAGACGGCGGCACACGATACACTCTGATGCCTTCACACAATGACTTACACAACAGCAGTTTGCAATCACACATAATTACAGAAGATTCAACGGCACAATAAAAGATACCGATTTGTGAGCTCATGCATACGTGCGCGGGCACACGCACAAAACCAGGTGTCTAATTATAAGGGCGCCTGCCAGACCTGACACATTTTTTTTTGCATTGCTAAAACACGCACAAACTAACACACAGAGACTCCACTTGCAATCTAAATGGAGGAAATCGCAGGAGAGGGTGTTGAGTCCTCTCACCAAGCATGGCAAGAACATTCACACACACATACACATAAACAACAAGGCTTTGATGTACTTTTAGCAAAAATAATACCCATGAAAGTACATCTGTCATGACAGGCTACTCTTTCTCCCCACAGACCTGCTCTCTCGCTCTGACATCACATCCATCACTCGTACAGTGAGTCAGTGCACACTTTGATGCTTGATGACATATCTCTTGTCTAGTATTGTTGTCAGCAACATGTTCGCTTGTCAGACTGAACAGTGAAGAGGATCACAAAAGGGGGCAGGAGGGAACTATATTCGCATTCTTGAAACAGATGGCTGTGTAAAGAAGGGATGACATTTTCCCATCGTGCCTAGAGGCTTGGCTTCGTGTGAACTGACATGATGGAGCCCTGGGGATGTATGACTTGCAGCAGGTAAGTTCAACTCTGATTCTTTCCAGATTCATTTTGTTCATGTGGTAAGTGCATGTCATCACCCTTTTAAAATCTTAGATTGTGACATGCCAATGACTACAACCACCAGGGGTTCATGTTTTGTTTCAACATTGGGGGGACTCATGTGATCAAGGGATTTGGGGGTCCGCCACCAGAATATTTTATGGTTTCCCACAAACTTTTATTTGTGGCTGCTGGCCACGATTAAAACATCTGCTGCCACAGGTAGATTTTATATTTTTGAGCTGAACTGTTTATTAGAAGTGCTGTTATAATATATATACTATTTAGGTGATTCATTGCACCACATTCTTGGACTGCAGAGTGTACTCTTGGCACAGGTGGAGCAGTGAAATGCCAGGTGCATTGAACGTGAAACCTAATGGTTCATATCACTGGGTCCAAAAGTTTGAGAAAAAAAACAAACAAACACAGAGTGAATTCTGTCTATGTTGTGTTCACAGACATGCAAAAACCTCAGAATTTAGAGAGGGGACACTGATAGAAAAGGGGAAAATAAGGAAGGTTTGCACTTAATTTCTTAAATTCTGGTGAATTTTTTAAGCACTAATCTGTGCCTTTTCTGCATCAATTTATGTGAATGTCTTGAATTTTTTCAAATCAAACGTCCTCTGCTACTTTCATGTTTTTATTAGGAGGCAGAAATGCACATATTCTAAATGCTGAAGGAGGCATCCCCCTCGAAATCACCTATGCAAAGTGCTAAAATACAATTGTTAAAATGCATTCAAGTCAAATGCTTGTTTATTCGAACAATCGCCATATACACTTGGAAGCTGAAAGGGTGATGAAGGAAAATATACCATACCAAAATTACAACTTGCATTGCATCTAAAGAATAAAGCATGTCATATAGCAGGCCTCTAAACATAAGTTATACCAAACGTCTCAGCTAAAGATAGAAAATGAATTAGAGTGACAAACATCACATTTGCCCCCTTCAAGACTGAAATTTTCTCTCGACACAGAGCGAAATTATCCGGGGAACCAAAGCCTTGGGTGACACACAAGGGGGATGCTGCTAAATGACGGCAAATCAGCACGTTCATAAACTTCTCAGAGGGCATGTTTTATGAGAGAAACGGGACTAAAATAAGGAATCGGGAGACCACACTCCCAGCCATATACTTTCGGTCATGTTTTAGGACAAAGAACCACAATAGCCTCCCTCACTGACATTAAAAAGCAAAAAAAAACGTCCTAAAATATGCCAAAAATGTTGCCAGTTATTTCGAGCTGAGATGAAAAGTCTGCTATTACAAAGAGCCTGATTTAGTGTAGGGTGTGAGAGAGGAGACGAGACACAGAAAGAGAGAGAGAGAGGGAGGGAGGAGCAGGAGGAGAGGAAGAGCCGGCGCTCCGCAGTCTCCCCTCAAAATAACACAGAAGAAGAGAGAATAACATGTTTGCTTGTATACGTCAAAAACTTACACGTGCACGATATAAAAAGACATGCGAAACTCCCTCTCATTCTCTCTTGATATGTTCTCCTGCAAATGCATTATTTGATACATGCACATTAAACCAATGTGCATGTATAGTTTTCCATTTAAACAAAACTCTACAACTGTTGGATCCATTTAGGAACAAGAAGTCGGGAACCTGCACAGCCCCTTAAAGAAAGGCTCTGTGTCATGACCGAGTTTTTGGGACAGAAGCCATTAAAACAGAGGCTCCACTGCCTGTTCGGAGCACTTAACAGGGCTGTACAGTACTACCAGAAGGGGACAGCACAAGGGGAAAATTGGTACAGGGGCCAATATATACATTTAACTCCAGGCAAGAGCCCTTCCTCAGCATATGGAACCAATCTGACTATTTGCAAGAAGAATAGTGAATTCTGAGAGACAGAGCGAGCAAAAAGGAAGGAGTGAGTTAATGGGAGAGAGGGAGTTAGATGTGCTGACCAAGAGGGAGAAAGAGTGAATGAGAGAGACACAGAAATAGATTTACAGAAATAGAAGAGAAAAAAGGGATACTCAACATAAGAAAGAATGCATGAAAGAAAGAGCACAAAAGAGCACCCCAAGGGCAAGAAAAGAGACAAGCTAAAAGCACCATATACCCCGGAGTCAGGGGGGAGAATGGAGAATGGTGCTTACCCTTGTATGACAGCTTTAGCCTGGGTACGTTGTGCTTGGGCTCTACACCTCTTCCCGGCTGCACCGCCCCGCACAGCAGCACTACAATCCCAAACAGGTAATCCATGGTGCTGGAGTGCTGCTGGCTGGCCTCCAGACCAGGGGGCCACTCACACCCCCGACCAGTGCCCAGAGATGAGTGTCTCCTGCTGGGGGTCCGCCGAGCCTGGAGAGTCCCTCCACGCAAGCCCTGAAAGTGGAGGTTCCAGGGAGAGAGGAGGGGGGTACAAAAAATCCTGGTTCCCCAGCTCAGAGAGCAGACTGTGGGGGGACTTGTGTAGTGTGAAGTGGGTGGAGGGGGTGCCGCTCACATGGCTCCCCGTGTGGAGGTCCAGGCTTTATAGTCCCCCTATCTGTTCTCCCTCTCAGGTGAAGGCTCAGCAAGGCTTGAGATGAGAGGTAGAGCCTGTGTGAAGGTAAATCAGATCACTTATCCACAATAGTAAGGCTATCCTTTCCTGGAGATTTTTTTTTTATCTCTTTCTGTCTTCTGGCTTCTTCTCTTTGAGCAGACACTCACAGCAACCCTCTAATCCTTGTGTGCGGCTCCACCAGACTGCCAGAGTGAGAGAGGAGGAGAGAGAGAGCTACACCATCCACAGAAGAGAAGGGAGGGGAGGGAGAGCAGCTGAGAGAGGAGGAGTGCTGGTGAGAGAGAGAGAGAGAGAGCGGGGGGCGGGATGACTCCAGAGCAACGATTAAATCAGTATACTGGATAGGAAGTGTAGTAGATGGTTGGGTTTTTATAGTGGTGCCTCTTCCGCACTTATTTCATTTTGTGTTAGTCATCAATTCTCAGTTTCCTGTATGCTAATGCCTCTTACACCAAAACTCTTACTTTGAAAAGCCTCAAACAAGGCGTTTGCTGGGTTTTTTTTATCCCTGCCAGTCGATATGCAGGTCACCTGTTTGTCCTGAGGCTGAAGTCAGACAAAAGCAGAGTTGGGACCAAGTTTTGCAAGTCCAAGTTTTGTAAGCCCCAAGTCTTTGCAGTCAAGTCCCAAGTCAATTAAGTCTTGACAAATTCTCAAGTCAACTTTCAGACAAAAGCAAAGGTACGACAAAATCATTGTTTTGCAAGTCACAGATCTAAAGCCTTTGCAATCAAGTCACAAGTCATGTCCTGAGTCAAGACTGACCTGTCCCAAGTCAAGGAAGTACCAGGACAAGTTACAAGTCAAGTCCCAAGTGCTAAACTTTGAGACAAAAGCAGAGGTGGGACCAAATAATTGTTTTGCAATTCATAATTAAGTTTTTGCAATCAGGTCCCAAGTCAAGTTCCAAGTCAAGACTGACAACTCCCAAGTCAAGTCCCAAGTCAAGACCCAAGTCCTAAACTTTGAGACAAAAGCAGTGGTGTAATTATTTTGCAAGTCACAAGTAAATTTAAAATCTTTGCACTCAAGTCTTGAGTCAAGACCCAAGTCAAGATAGGTAAGTCTTGAGTCAAGTTCTAAATCAGGACTGACAAGTCCTATGTCAGGAAAGTGCAAAACTTTCAGACAAAACTAAAGGTGGGATCAAGTCTTTGTTATGTAAGTCACAAGTATAAGTTTCAAGTATTTTCACTCAAGTCCCGAGTAAAATCCCAATTTAAGACTGACTCCCAAGTCTTAAACATTGGGAATAAAGCAGAGATAGTAATTGCTTTTTGTCACAAGTAAGCACCAAAATTTTGCACTCACTCAAGTCACCTGTCAAGACAGATAAGTCCCAAGTCCTAAACTTTAGACAAAAGCTGATATGGTGCCAAGTCATTGTTTTCTAAGTCACCAGTAAGTCTCAAGTCATTGCACTCAAGTTGCAAGTCAAGCCCCAACCCTAAACTTTAAGTTCTGTGTCCCAAACAAGTCCTAATGTGCTCTTCACCTGACTGTTATGGACCTTTATTTTCAAAAAAATAAAGGTCCATAACGGGTACCTTGCTGGAAAAAGGTCAGTAGAAATTGACAATATATGGAAAAACAGGAGTGTTTTTTACAGAGTGTATACAAGAGCAAGAAGAGAATATTGGAGGAATTTATATGTTACAGCTTTTTCATCATCTGACATTGACTTAATATACAGAAAATCTACTGTTTTCACATACAAGAGTTCAATGCCAATGCCAGAGGCCAATAAATGACCCTCTACATGATCTCTATAGATTTAAAACCACAGCACATCATATTTAAGACTCTTTTCAGGATCTTTGGTCTGAAACTTGGGATTGAAGTGGGTTTGGGAGTTAATAAGAATCGCACTGCGTGACATGGATAGAAGGAAAATGGTCTCAGTCCCAGGAAAAGTTAAGAGACAAAAATCAGGACCAGGCAAGACTGATCAAGAGTGTCTGTTTCTATAATGGCCATATCATGTCCACTCCAAGCCCTCTATTTAACAGATCATAAGGAGGGTCTGTCTCTCCGGTTAGAATAGCTTCCATATTAATTTCTCACATTTGTTTCCTTTTGAGCTCAGAATATTTATTTTCATACATTCAGAGAGTTATGAGGAAAATTCTACATCAATTACCAGTCACGATTTTCCCACAGAGAATTTAGCCTTTGAGCGTGTTTTCGACTTATCCAGATGAAATCTGCCAGTCGAGAGGAACACATGCTGGTAGTTAACCCGTGTAGTCTGAGACAGATCCTGTATCTGGTTAAGTCATTCACATCAGCAGGGCAGGTCAACAACACTCCCCTCCTCTCTCAACCCCCGCTCGCCCCTGCAGGTGTTTGTGTGTGTGAGTGGGCACGTCCTGCTTCCTCTCAGAAGGTGACATAGCCGTGGTGAGGTGATAAAAGCTTTGATAAACAGGGGTGCTGATGTGTCAACTCACACACCTCAAGACACTAAAAGAAAACAACCTGAGAACTGGGCTGGTATAGTGAGTGTATTGAGTGTGTGCTTGTGATATAAGGGCACCCTCATATTCCAGCACTTCCATATATGCTTTGTGTGTTGAAACTATTGTTGCTGCATTGTATGTGTGTTTGTGTTTGCAGTGTAACTTTATTTAGACTGGGCTATTGATAGCCTAAATCAATTTTGGTAAAAGTTAAAAGAATGCTAGCATGTCAAAGCATGCAAGATGTCAGCCTCCTTAAAGACTAGTTCCAGGTTTTTACAACTTGGATTGTTTTCTTTGATTTTTGTAGTTCTGGCCATCATTCTTATTAATAAAAATATTAAAGTACTCTCTGAGACCTGGAAACACAGTGCAATTGCTCAGACATGTAAACTCTAGAGTAGTGAAAAAATATAAAACTAAAAAAAACTAAAATGAGCTTGGGGGTTTCAACGGAAGGAAACTTAGGTCTTTTTTTAATATGCAAAAGAAGTCTTTTAGAGCATTTTGAGATCAAAATACAACAAAAAAACTTCTTGTTTTGTTTCCATTCCTTTAATCTTGCAGCTGGTAAATGTTTTTTTTTTTTTAATTACTGTTATTATTTTGTAATTCTTGACGTATTTATTGCATATATCCGAATCAGAATAAGATTTGTTACCAAGTAGGTTTTCACTTACAAGGAATTTGCTTTGGTTATTGATGCATAGATTAAACTTACAAGAAACATATTAAGAGGAACAAAATTAAGGAAAAGTACTGCAACTCACAAGAACGTAAATAAAGAAAGTAAAGTTAAAGAGAAAAACTTGCATCAAGTTTTGATGGATACGTTCACAAAAGGAGTCATTCTTTCTAATTCACAAGAATGACCTGGTTGTGACTAAAATGGCAATTAATTGCTGAAAAGCAGCAACTTTACTGGTGTGCTTGCTGAAAAAAAGTTTTCGCCAAATTATCCATCACACTTTATAAACTAATTCCCCTGTTCTTTACTGTGTGCTACCATTCCGTGTGTCTGTATGTTCCCAGATCTCAGTTACTGACTTTATGCACTGCTGAATAAAAAACATGAAAAAACACCTGATGTGTTATACACAGGAATATTAAGTTTTGCTGACCCTGTGTCTGTTTAAGTTGTTGTGAATGAATCTTGAGTGCCTACGTGCATCCATGTCTTCTATTGTGCACTCACTTCCACCACCATGGCGCCCAACGTCCTCGTCTTTCACCACCCCTTTAGTCTAAACAACCTTTTTAGCTGTTTACCCCAAACAAAAAGATGTGAGGACAGACACATGAAAAGTACCCTCTTCTCGCACTCTGCCCGACTCCATCGACCTCTGCCTCTCTCCTCCGCCCCGATCAGCCACCTCCCTCCCATTTATCCGCATTAGCCAAACTAATGGCAGCTCGACTACCTGCATCGATCTACATCGTTGGAGTGAGATGTGCTGGAACACGCCTTTATGGCTTGCCCTTTAGGGAGTGCAGCAACAGTCCCGACCTATCCTTGCCGACCTATTTGCAACACCCACCCGGCAAACTAGCAGCAGCCGGAGTGGCCCTGAGTAATGACGACTTAATAAATGGTGACACGCCGTTGGCGGTGGAATGAGATGCCCATTGACAAGGAGCTTCCAGAGGCTTTCAGCGCCTGCCGGTAAAAATAGAAAAGGACACGAGACACCCTGCTTATGAGGACACAGCGGATAGGGGAGAGGCGTCAAACAGGTCTGTGTGTGTGGGGCGAGTGTCAATGTGCTGTTACTGATATGATGGTGTATCTTCATCCGGTGGTTTGGAAAGGGCTGTTAATGTTCTGTGTATGCATGTGTGTGTGTTTGAGAAAATGATTACGGTAACGTGACCCTAGAAGTCAGTTTTACAGAGAACATCGGAAAAGTCCCACCCTGTACAAACACTGCCCTTCAACCTCTCTTCTCCTTTAGCCGCCCTGCACATCCTAACCAACCCATCGTCCCTGAGGCCATCGCCACTGCGAGCACAGAATCTCTGTTTCGATAAATGATACACAAAGTTCAAGGTACAAACTGTCATCACTTCCTTTATTCCAGGAGTTCCTCTTCCTATTCACGTCCTGTTCAACACCACCTCCTACTCCGTGTTACGGGAGGTCACACAGCAACCCCTTACTCAGCGAAACACACATCCAGGAAACACGAAACATGGAGGAAAAGGTTGGAGATAGTCAGGAAAGATGGGTGGAGGGACAGCGGAAGAACAGTAGCAACTAGTGGGTGTTATGACAGAGCAACGTTTCCGTTTCCGTAGCCAAGGCCTTAAAGCTGCTTATTTTACAGGCTAAGGCAAAGAGACGACATGAGTGTGCATTTGTGTGAATAATAGGTACGCATGTGTGGGGTGGGGGCGGTATCCACGATCATATGACACCATAAAAGATGCAGTAACACATGACATGTGAGGAAAGTGAAACTGTAAAACGTCAGCACAAGCACCAGTTATATTCATGCCATTTATTGCAAAGTGAGGGCACATGAGTTAAGGAGGCAACTGTGCAACTCTGTACTTTTCCATTACACATGTTTAGCTATAAAAAGGAAGATCACCTAATATATCAGGAGATGCACATGCAGTATGTCACAATTTAACATTTACCTGAATGTGAAGGCACATAAAATCTGCTCTGTTTTTCTGAATTAACAAGATGATCTCAGAATTCATTCAGTTTTCATGCATAGAAAATTATGTTCAGAAGAACAAAAAATAGAGTTTATATCTTTAAATGAGAAAAATAAGAGAAGAATTTTTCTCCCATGAAAACTTTTCTCAGAAAAGTTGATTTACTCTTTGATAATCCAAAAGTATAAATTCAATCAAATGTGGAATTAATGATCAAATTTATAACCCCGTTATGAGCAGACGTTTCATCCTCCTTTTCCCTTTGTCCTTTGTAATCTCATTCTGTTTCTATGGTCCTTTAACCCTTTGAAACTGGAGCAAATTGGCTTAATTTCTTTCAAGAACATGGTGAGAAGGCAATGAGCAACTCAAAAAGAAACAACCTGATATTTAGCAAGAAATAATATAAAACTTAACAAAATGTATCTAAAAATGTGCTTTTTTTCTCAGTGAAAGCAAAAACAAAACAAGGAAATACATAATATACATATGTAATTACTGATAATTATAAATACATTTTTTTTGGCCAGATTTCCCTAACATTTTTAAAGATAACTTGCTAAATCCACTAAAACTTGAACTTTGCAGGAAATTTCTTGCCAAGTTACTTATTGCCTTTTCTTCTCTCTCTCTCTCTCTGTGTGAGTTTTCAAAGAAGAAATCAAACCTGCTCAGGTTTCAATACGCTTCGAAACGTGTCTACACGCAGCTCGATAAAAGTGATGTCCAGATTTCAAAGGGTTTTTATTTATTTTTTTTTTTAATTAAAAAAAAATACTAAATAAGAAACATTTTTTTTCTCAAGTGAGTGCATTGCACCTTTGTAAAAATGGAAAGGGAACAAAAAAGAAAAAAGACATCTGTGCAGGCCATCATTATTGTAACTCTGTAAACCTGTCTTTGTCTGTGAGAGCTGTACAATGAGCCATATATCACACTATATGAAGCCTGAAAGTACGTCTCCGTTAGCATGTGAAAGTGTCAACTCAGGGTGTCTAATATTCCTGAAAATCCAGACAGAGATAATTTTAACAGAAAAGACATCTGGAGTGTGACAGAAAGAAGGTCTGGATGTTATGTGGTTGACGACTTTAACCTCATTCTAAATAAAGTCTAATCTAAAAATTTTTAAATCTAAAAATCTAAACTCGCCTCTATTTCATCATCTGTCCAGTCAAGTGCCGACACCTGTTTCTGCTCTCGCATGCTTTTTTCACCTGCTTCAAATAAAGTGGTGGTTTCATTAAAAATCCATTCTAGAGCTCATTAACAAAGCTCCCTCTACACCAGCAGAGCCTCCAGACCCCGGCGGAGGGAAATGGGAGGTTTCCCTCCATTTCATCGGTTCTCAAAAGGTCAAAGGTTGGCCTCAAGGTTTACAATGGGGTCACGCAACCCCATCGTGTGCATGACGAAGTTGGGTAATCTCTTTAAAGCGGGGCCATCCACCTACACATACAGTTCCAATGCACGCTCACTCAGTTTCCGCATCCACTCAAGACAAGTACGGGAATGAGAGGATAAATAAACAAAAGTGGAACCACATTGCACCATGGGAGAGAAAACACGACCGAGCTGTAACATCTGTTGCAATGAGGGAGGGATGAGGGGGAAGTTGTTGGGCGTATTTATTCATTGCTGATACATTTCCATCCATCATCTGGTGACGGAAGTCTCCTGTGGAGCTTTGCCTCGCACAGATGTGTCCGCTCCACTCATGCGATGACGGTGGTACAAGGCAGATCAGGAACCGTTTACAGGAAGCAAGGAAATCTGACTGAAACGTAACACTGATTCATAAAATCTGAGCTTTTCCTGCTGACGTTGGCGTGGGGGAGGAGGACGTTGGAGTTGTTTTATCTGACATCAGCTGCTTAGCACTTGTTGTGCAACAACATGTCCGGAGCAGAAGTGTAATCTCTTCCTCTAAAGTCAATTTTGATAACGTGCATTACATTTAAATCTGCTGACTAACAAGTGCAACGTTACAAATGAATGATTGAGCAACTTCCAACTCCGATATAAAAGACTTCTGAGTCGTTTCAGTCCAAAGGAAGCTCATCATGAGGAGCCGCTGATGCAGAAAGGACCAATAGAAATCTTCAAGTAAAGGGGGCGTGGACTAATCCAAGACCTGAAGGCTTCCTTTAAGTCGTATGTATATGTAAATGAAAAACACACTATTGGCAACTTGTTGGGGGAGGACTTGAGTCCTGGTATAAGCTCAGACAACAGTGCACAAGCTCATTATTCCCTCTATATGGCCAAAATCAGGGAGCTTATAGGCCCCGGAGAAACCAGCTCGCCCCTGCCTCCCAGACAGTCAATGTGAATAGAGCCTCTGAGAGAGCTCTTTAAGAGCATTAGCTTCTTGGTTGCTGAAATTTAAGTGTAACCTAATTGCATGGTGAGGATTTGTTAAGATGGGGGAGTAATAACAGGACTAAAAGCTTTAGGTTGGGACCTTTTTTTATGCTGTGATGAAGTTGGAAAATGCCAATTAAGTTTTCATTTCTCGGAAATGTTTTTTAAAAGTCACACACAATAAAACAGCACTGCTCTTCTTTCTCTGCTTTGTAGCCTGAATGGCATTGTATTATTACTACAATCCTGTCACGGTTAAAAGATAACTTTGGTGTTTTCAAACCTGGACTCTATTTTCCCATGTTTTTTTGTCTAGGTGACTTATCGGAACAATAATCTTTGAAACTGGTCCAGTGTTGAGCAAGACAGCTTATGGAAAGAATCCCAACAGAGGTCGACCCTCTTGTTCAAAAGTACGATCATTTTGTTTAAACATAAACAGACCCGAAATCAGACTCGCCAAACACATCAGACTCCCTTTTAAAGTACCAGTGTGTAGGATTATGGAGATATATTGTCAGAAATAATATTTAATATTCAAAGCTATGTTTTCATTTGTGTAAAATCACCCGAAATAAGGAATTGTTCTGTTTTTGTTGAATGGGAAGTTTATATCTATATCTATTTATCTATGATATCTTCAACTAAGTAATTTCAAGGCTGTTTCTGATTAAACAAAAAGGATACTACTCTTTAACAAAGAGGTCCGTCGCTGTCGGGATCCTTTCCTTAAGGTGTCAGGCACTTACGATAACAATCTGAGTCTGTCAGTGGCAACAACAAGCACTTACAGCCTTTTACAGCCTTTAACTCTCAATATACAGTATGTTGTTTTGTATTTCAGAATGCAGGGATTGAAACTTTCATAGCTTGAACCAATAGCTGGAGCAAGTGGGAAATCCTGGAAATCCTGGTTAACAACGGTAATTTACAACCATAAAGCAATTCACTTTTTATATTCCTGCAGTCTCGTGACAACAGCAACTCAAAATAATCAACATCATATAACATACCATTTGCATGACTGACAAAACTAATAAACTAAAGAAGACAGATTTCCCTACCATTGCTGCAAAACAAAACCTGTATTTTACTCAACGAATGAACAAATATAGTAAATTATGAAATCTTTCTTAGTGATATTTGTAAGGGCCTAAAGTTTGCTAGGGTTTTTCTTTTTCTTTTTTTATGTATATAATGTGCTGTTTGAATGTATTGCTTTTTTTCTCCTGTCCCAAATTTAAAACTTTAGAACTTTAGAGGCTTGAACCACTGGGTTTTTGACAATTTTGTCCACCAAAAAAGGTTTCTTACAGTCTTCTTTCACTCTGCTTGTTGGCTGATTATGATTTCAAGCTGAACATCTAAAATAAGAAATGTGTGCAAGACCTGTGGGTTGCAAAAATATGAATGGAAAATACAATGGGACAAAAAAATGCATCTGAAGTCCCACCAGCCTTTGTAAGCTTACAGTAACAAAATACCAAACAGACCAAACACACAGCCCAAGTTTGGAATGCTGTTCCAACGTACATATCAAGTTAGGTATCAACATCTACACCAACTAACATCTTCTGCGACCATAAACAGCTTGTATATCCATGTCTGTGTCACACGATCCGAGAATCCGACTGTGCTGAAATAAGAATAAGACTTGTATATGAATCTTCTGGCTGCTTCATAAATTTCTCCTGTCAGGAGGAAATCCTCTCAGTATTTCTCTCTCTCTCTCTGCGTCTGTATGGCTGACGGGGCAGGAACAGTGACACAGCACTCCGCCCCGCTCTTCTATTAAATATTTACACGCTTGTGAAACATATAAAACTAACCGCCGGCGCTCGCATTACCGCTCCGGCAGAGGAGTCAGATTTAATATGGCTCACATTCGCTTCCAAGAATATGTGTGTTAAATAAGGAGAGGTAGAAAGACAGACAGACAGAAAGACAAATGGAGTCCAACTGCATTCATTCTGCTGAGCGACTGTCCCATGCTCAATTGAGATCTTTTGTTTTGTTTTGTTATTTGAGTCAAACATCTGCCTAAAATCCAACATGAGAAAATTAACTGTAGTAATCTTTCCCTGTAAAACATCTCAACCCATTTTACTGAATACATATCTGACTGGTTTATTAGATTATGAGCTGAAAAGTTAGCCAAGGGACTCTGGCTGCCACAGTATTTCTGCTACCATCATGAGTACTGCTTTTTTTATTCTTGCACTGAAACATAATTCAAAATGCAATGACTATAATTCCTATTCCCACTGGACAAAAACCCACTAACACCCACCAACATCTGGCTTTTGTCCTTGATAGAAAAAGTTATAATCAAAATTCATTCCAGCGACAAATGACTCTGCCATAGGGGATGCACAATATAGAAACAGATATTGCAATCGCAATGAGTCACAATTTTAGTTTAAATGTAATTTTTTGCCTTTCATTTTCACTTAAAACATATGATAATAATGATGATGTGATTTTTGCTGGGGTCTGTACCAAAGCAGCTGATTGGCAATGATGGAAACACGACACCAGGGTGAATGCACTAATGTTCACCCCTTTTCCAGAGCAATGCAATGGTGCGCTGCCACAAATTCCATCCATCACCTTCCGGCAAGTGCCCCAAAAGTTTGTCGGCATTGAGTTTTAAAGAGAGACTGATTAGGTAAAAGATTAAACAAAAATAAGTAAACACCGCAACATTTTCACTGGTCTCCATGCTGCTTTCTACTGTTTAATAACCTTGTTTTCTGACATGTTCCGGATGTTGAATGTAACACACTAGATAAAAAAAGAAAAAAACAAACACAGAAAGGTATAGTCATTGACTACAGAGCCGTGTTCACAGCTTTGGTCTACTGACAGTAGAAAAGGAGTCCATCAGCTATACTATGTGGGTATAATTATGCATATATGCACTGCATATGTGGGGGGTGAAATTGAAACCGACTTCCTATATAAGGTACTCTTATTTGTTTTAGCCATTGAGCTCTTTGGCAGAAACAGTTCATAATTGTTTGTGTTATTATTCGCTAGCAAACAATTCTATGGTCTTTCAACATCAGGTTGTGCTGTTAATGTGCTAACTCGCAAAATAGTGTCTTTAAATATATCCTGTTGGTCTTCCAGTTTCCCCTTTCGAAAGAGGAAAACAGACTGCCACCTGCTGGTATGGAGAATAATCTCGTTTTACATAGGTGCAGAACGTACATGCTTGTTAACCGTAGGCTGTAGTCTTTGCGATGTGTTCAAGTGCAACTTTTTGGCTTAGACAGATGTAATTCAACACAACAGTCAGCATTCAATTCCCCTAGTTCTTTGATGTGGGTTTGGTGTGTCTGGGCCTTTAGGGGTGGTAGTGACAAATTACTTAATAATCTAATTACCCCTCACAGTGTTGAGCAGAATGACAAATGGTTATTTCATTTTCAGCAATTACACTACAGTTACAAAGTCTCATTTAGTTAAGTTAGTCCTGTTAACTATCACTTAAGATATATGAATGAATATGAAATACGAAAAAAACATGATACCACATCCTCCAGATTATCATTAGCTCCTCTTGCATATGGTGCATAGATGAGTGAGAGCAGAGATACTTCTCACTGTGGGACTATTTCTAGGATGAATGGGATATTGGATTTCTACACTATTACATTTCATTTTTATTTCTGATCGTTCACAGGGAAAGGGAGGGGAGGTAGCTGATCTGTCCTCATTTTAAGGAGTAGGAGAAGAAGCACTTGCCAATTTATGGCGTATAACAAAAAAAGTTATGTAAAAGTACAATAAATCACCGCTTCCAGGGAGTAATAAGTAAAGTGATAATATTCTCTCCGAAATGATGAATGAGAACAATATATATTTTGAGACAAGAGCCCAACACTGATCACTACCATATGATCCCAGCGAAAGCTATCTGAGAGTGAAATTATGTATTTTAGCTTGCTTGGTGAATGTCTCCTTTTAATATAGTCGATGTGTTGTGGCATGTGGGTGACTCAGCCGCCACATATTTCTCCACGGTGATTTGCCCCAGCTGTGTGGACAGGCTAACACTTCCCCGCCAAGGGAAAACATTTCTGTGTTTTATCAGGAGGAGAAAACTCATCGCAGATACGAGGCTCGACTGGCACCAAACTTCATCACCTCGAATTACTTAACCCTGTTTTTCCTCCAGATAAAAGACCATACTCCTTAACAGTTATGGCCTCATTTTTAACAACGTAATTATCTTCTTTTATTTATTGTCCCAGCCCTCTTTGGGAGCCATTAGCACAATATTATCAGTTCAAATGTATCAGGGCTCATAACGCAACCTTGGGGAACTTTAGACAACCTTTGTGCCCCCGTCTGTCTCTGGGAAGTGGTTCATGTCTGTCGCCTTTTACTTTTTATGAGCGCCCTTGTCATGTAACCCTGAGAACAAAACTGTCATGTACTCTATTCATTACTCTACGCAGACAAAGTCCTCGTATGCTGCTAGCTTTACAGCATTCATATAGGGCCCTGGGTGAATACAAACCATCTGTGTAAACACAGACTTCTGACAGGCCGGTATGGTGAGCGATGAGTCCCACCTGTACACAATACCGCCGAAAAAGTCTCCTTTTGAAGTGGTTACATACCATTTTTTTAATACAAGTCACACTTTCACTGTATACCTGGGAGAGGTCGTTCCTCATAAGAGTAATGACTGAAATGACTCACTCCAATTCGACAAGGGATAATTGAAGGACATCCTGCCATGTTAATGAATGATATATCCTGCCATCTCCTCTCACTCTAGTGCAATCACCCACTCACAAATTGATGCTTCACATTCGCTGTCCCTTCGACACCTTGTAAATCAAGTATAATTGACAGACAGAAGTGATGAAATGCAAAGCGGTGCAACTAAATGACTCCATCAAAGCAGCTCCATTAAAACCTCCTAGGTGGCCAATTATCTTTCACACTTGCTTGGAAAATAGCACTGCCAGGCAGTTACTAACTTTTGCCTTTACTTATATGTACTGTAGATATACAGTAAGTGCTGTTTGGAAAAGAAGAAATGATAATGCAGCTAACATTTGAAACTGATTTTTTGCTTGATCATGTGGTGCAAATCTAAAAAAAATTCCATGACTATTCACAAAGTATAGCATGAACATTGGTCTGTCTCAAAAAAGCAGCAGAATATAAAAGTAGTAGTAGGGCATAACACAGGTATGAAAACTTCATGATTTGCTGCACAACATGTTAAATTAGACTGTCACAATAAGCTACATTATATCAACAGCTACAGCAAATAAATCCACCACTGTGTTACATTACAAGGAGGGTTGTCTCCGGAAGATAACTGTAACATATAATTCCATTACACACAACAAAATGTTCGGACTTTCAAGGATTTTACTAATCCCATGACTATGGGATCCTTGTGTACTTCCAGCTCAACTTTCAGCTTTACAGTCTATTTTTGTAGCTGGATATGATTTAGAACATCTTCAAACATGAATGAGGACATAGATAATGGCATTCTTGCTACAAATACATTTCTGGTAGTGATGAAATGCTGAAAACATTAAAAAAAAGATCTTTGCTTCAGCTGGACTGTATTCATAATACTCTACAATAATTTAAAAAACAGTGCGGATTATCCAGTCAGTTCGTTGACCAGCTGACCTTGCTACAAACTGACTGGCCGTTTAAAAAGATGACGTGCTTCATGTTCTCAAACGAGCCAATAGTGACTTGACAAGCTGAGTTGCGGGTGACAGGCTCCCATCAGGCAGCTTGAGACAGGCCAGTTTATACCACTGCAATGTTTTCCTCTCATGTTTTAAAACAGTTTTACCTCATTGTGAGTCTTTGGTTTGTGCTTGACTTAAGTCCAAAGGCTCAGAAACTCCAGATGAATAAGTAAAATTCATCTGCATGTGAAATTTGTGGCTCTAGAAGCTTAGTGTTGAACAGCTTTATGAGCTAATGTAGCTCGCAAGTTAACAGCTAACACATTAGCCAGCTGGGAACATGCAAATGCTTATCGTCATTAAAGCTCTCAAGCTTCTTTCTCTGAACTGAGTTTACTCAATAAAGATTACAAAGGTAGAAAAGAAGCTTTCCGAGCTAATGGGCTTGCTAAGTATTAGCAAGCTTGCTAGTTCAAATAGTTTGTTCAAAGATGAATTTGTAACATCTCCTGTCTCATGACCATTCCTCTTACGTTTACGCTCAACAGAGGAGGCTAAAATAAAAGTGAAAGGTGAAACACATATAATAAGCTACATTAGATGTGATATATTTATTTCCCGCTCTCTGTTCCTTCAAACGTCAGCCCTGTCAAGACAGCCTGCTATTGGTCAACAGGTCAAGGTTCACACAAGTTGAACTCCTTGGTATTTCCATTGGAATGAATTGATTTCACCACAGGATTTTGCCTTTTTAAACGCTGGTGTGACCAGGCTTAAAAACTATACACAGGACTGCAGTTGTGCACTGAAGTACAACTGCTGCAGTTTCATTTCCTCCAAACAAATCCCACTGTAATTCTCTTGAGGGATCCAGCAGCATCTGTCAGAATTCATCTTTTCCCAAGGGGGAAAAAAAAGCTGAACTTTAAACTACTCATCTCATCATCATCCAGACACTTCAGTGCTTTAACATGTAAAGGAATCTCTTCCTTCAACTGCTTTTTGTGACGGCCTGCAGACAGAGAATCGCTCTGTTCCATGGCTCAACTTAGACTATTAAACCACTGGACAGATGGATTCAAAGCACTGTCCACAGGGTGATTAGGTTTCATTATGGCAAATGAAACACCCCATTACTCTTTACTGTCTTATAATAAATGTCTGTAAAGAATGCCATGAGAAAAAAAAAAAGATTGTCCAGAGACTTTTGGGGACTCTTCTTTTGACCAGGGAAAATGAGCGGGAATGAGAGAAAGAGGAGGAAATGAATATAAATGTCAGCATGTTGTGTCTGTACAACAAGCCTTGTTAAAATAAATAAGTCAGTGTGTCATTTGTATGCTCTGCTCGACCGGGACAACACACTCCATCTGGGGCCTGAGAGAAAATATCTGGAGCTCAAGCATAAAGATTCAAGAGCCGTGCATCTGGCAATTCAAGAGACAAGATAGAAACACAATCAATTTACAGGACAAATATCGAGCTGTGGTTTGTTCCACGACTCAACGGCACCAATGGGGACTTTCTTTTCCCTGTTAACATGCTGACAAAGCAGCAGCAACCGATACCCATCTAATGAAGTAATCCCAATTTGTGTCCAAAACGTATCACGCAGCGCTCATTGCAACACGGGGCAGTCTGTTTGGACAGTTCCCCGGAAATTCTGTTATCAGTGCACGTCCAGAAAGCAATGAAGGGAGGGTGGACAGTGGGTGGACGCTAGTGGAGGGTTTGTGGAGAGGCGGGGACTTGCTGGAAAAGTCAACTGGATGGTGGCCTCCAGCTGAGGCTGTCTGGCAAAGGATCAGTCTCATTCCTCTTCAGTCGGAGGCTCCTTTTCTCTGACCCGTCAGTCCTGACATCTCAGAGAACTGATGCAAGATATGCAGCTACAAAAAAAGCCTCTGGTCCTGCTGGTGAGAACCGGGCAAACATGCAATGACATACAGGCTCACTGTACTCCAGCCATCTTGCATTTCAATAGGGAGAGCCAAGGCGATACTGTACATTAGTGAGGGGGGTGCTGTGTGTGTGTGTGTGTGTGTGTGTGTGCGTGTGTTTGTGTGGTGTGTGTGTGGTGGTTGATGATAAAAAGAAAAGATGATCCCGACGTATTTAGTGTCTCAAACAGCTGTATTGCATATGTTTTGGCATTGTCTCACGCCTCTGAACTAAAGCCTTTGTGATGACTGTAAAATAAGATGTAGAGTACTACCACATCAGTCACCTGAGCAGTGAATGGAGCATAATGGTGCACTGTTGAAATTAGCACAGCTTTTTCTACAGCCACGGTGAACTTTAAAAAAAAAGGCCCTGAAGCCTTAAGTGTAGGCAGAGCTTTATATGAATGCTCATCTCTTTGATAAAGTTGCCTTTGGGCCAATTTTTTTACACACGTGTCAGCTTTCAAACAGGTTGTTCTCATGCACTGTTTATATGTATGCACCAAAATTTGTATACATCCTACTTAATCACAAGCCAGTAATTCATGTAAAATGGATGTATTTTGGAAGGTTGCAATTACATGACCAATATACTTTCAGGGTTTCCCCACTCAATTTATTTCATCTGCCGGCACATTTAGATTTTGCTGGAGCTGCTTTTCTCTTTCTCTCGTGGCAGAGCATACTCTGGGCACAGACAGAGCAGCAGAGCACTAAGAGAGATGAAAGCAAACCTTAACCGTTCGCAACATCAAAATGTTTTAGTGTTGTCTTTCATTTTGTAACCTATTTTTCATGAAAGCATCTATGTGCTCCCATGAAAACCGTGAACCCTGCACTACAGCGCTGGGTCAAGTTTTATTTTAAAAGATTGTCTTTTTGGCTTTTGCTTTTATTTGGATAGGACAGTCTAAGCATGAAAAAGGGAGAGAGAGGAGATGACATGAAGCAAAGGGCCGCAGGTTGGAGTTGAACCCGCGGTCGCGGCGGTGAGGACATAGCACTGTGTATAGAATGCCAACTCTACTAAAAAGAGTTTGTTTTTACTTGTCTCGTCAATTTTACTTGCCCAAACCTAACCCAGGTACATTTACTTGCCCAAACCATAGATTGTATAAATAATGGACATAGCTACCATGGCGTCACCAATTGGTTTGTGGACTGCTTGTGAGTTTGGCATTTTGGCCATTGCCACCTGTTTTCTTTTTTCTTTTTTTTTGATCCAGAAGTGACCATATATGAACAAGAGGTTGGTGATGCAGAGGAGTGAGAGGTGGATCTGCCCTTAACCGGTCGTGATGACTCGCAGACGGCCTGTCACTCAAGTGACCCCGCCCTTAAATATGTGTGACTTTGGGCCTCAGAAAATGTAAACAGTTTTTTTTTCCTCATTGGCTTCATTTTTTAGCCTTGGGGTTTGCCTCTTGGCCCAGACCTAATCCACATAACTTTACTTGCCTAAACTTAATCCACCTGAACCTTAAGATGTTCAACCATATTTTTTTTCCAGAAATCTAACTGATGTAACTTTGTATTAAGAATGTGACTTTACATTAAGTATGTGGCATCGTTCATGGGGCGTTATATGAACTGTATGAAGATAAGTTGTTTCAAATGAAGCATAAAACAAAAATCTTGTTTCATGCTTTTACATAAATGCAGCCACTGTTTTCTCTGATAACGTCACATGATTCAAGGCTGGTGGCACAGTGGTTCAACAGTCACCTCAGGCACAGAAACTCAACGCATCCTGTTATGCCTGTGCCAGCGAGGTCGGACAATAGCGGCGCATCTCATCCCTGTGTTTGTCTTGGGGGCGGATTCTTGTTGGATGATAGATGAAGCAGTGTCCTCCTGTTTCCCTCTGATGTTTGGGCTCTGGATTATCGCTCAGCTCAGTGTGGTTGTTTTGGGTGGATTTTGTTCTAATCTCGTGTGCTTCTGTCATGCTGCGATGAAAGACAGCCTGTTGGTATTGGCTCGGCACTGATGCTGACTCACTGGCACAGGTGCACCATGAGAGAGGTCACACTGAGCCTTACGGTGCATTTTCATCTCCAATAATATTCACAAGAAACGCAAACAATACAAATCCAAATGGTGCTCATCCAAGGAACATTCACAGGGATTTCGACTGGCAAACACCTCATTCACCCTCCAGCAGTAAACACATGCTAGTTTGAACTTGTAAAATCTGATTTTGTGAAGTGACTAACGTGACAATTTACAGAATTTCTCTCCCCTAATCCTTTAAAAAGGGTGGAGTTTTTTTGAACAAACCACTCACTGTGTTCTTTGTTGCAGGATTTTGCAAACCTGACAAGTTTAGCCTGCGCAGCTAAGCTATTTGTGATTAACATGTCTTCATCTTCTATACACGGGATTACCTTAAAACAACAGTTGTCAGGGCAAAAATGTGGGCTCAAAATCACAAAACAAGACAAGTCTTTTCAAAAAGTACCTACCTTTTGAATCATCTATTATTATATACATCAACGCTGTATGATCAAACTATACACACTCTACAGCAAGAACATGTCTGTTAACACCTGCATACCACAGGTGTGTTTGAGTGACTGAGTCAGCATCAGTTCTTACATTTAGTCATTTATTACTAAGAATTATTTGATACATATGTAACATTCAATTTTGGCCACAGTCTGACATGCTTGTTCAAATAAAGTCTAAAAAGCAAAACGAGTGTATAGCCCTGCCATAATCTTTTTTTATTCATCAGTGTCCAGGGACTGTTATTGTTTCTTGTTTGTATGTGCTAATTAATGCCAACATCCATTTTTTTCTGTTAAAAGCATTGAGATTGGCAGCTGGTTGATTACATAAATAATCTTGTTGTACTAGCAAACAAAATCCCAGTGGACGAGGTGGGTTTCACAACCTGCTGCTACACAGTGTGAAGCTTCTAATCCTGCCAGACAACTCCTATATTTTACGCTTGGCCACAGAAAAACATGTTTTGATTACAGTCATTGGACATCACCCTTCAGGACATACATTAATTCCAATCAGGGCGGTGGAGTCTTCCTCTTTGGCCCGCTACCTGCTGGGGTGTGATGGGTAAACAGTGACTCCGATGGAGGTTGGTGGTCTACAGTGTTCAGTGGTTTACTAGGGATTGGCTTCTCTGGGGAGCTGTCCTGAAGAGGAGGGGATTACCTCAATCCTCTCTGCCTGCTTCACCCCTTCCAACTCGACACTTCAGATTCAAACAAAGGCACGGGGACTGTGGGCCTCAGGCCCCTGGCGGGCTGCTAATCCCATTCCAGCTGGACAACAATCTGTCTGGCCGGTGGCCCCTGCGGGGCTGTAAGCCCCCCTGTAAGAGGCTTGGAGGAGAAGTCAGACAGCTCATCAAGGATGAGGACTTAATTAGCCTTGCAAAGTCAACCTGGCTAATTGAAAAGATTCAACCTGAGTTCCGCCACAGGAGCAGAGGAGAGCATTTTTTACGTTTTTTCTGCATTGTGCAAGGTGTTCTGTTGCCAGGCGCAGAAAAATGCCAGGGATGAGGCACCCCCGTTGATTCAGAGTTGGCAACGTGAAAAAGGGCCTACTTGTAAGGTTAATTGGGCTGGACACGGTGCCAAGATAAAGTATGGGGGAACATGTCTTGAAGTGTTTTGCTGGATCTGAGCTTAATCTTTCATGACGGGCTTTATCGGCGGGGTCAGGAGTGGTGTTCTGGGAGTGATTCTACATGCTGATTTTATTGGATGCCTCAAGTTTATAAAAACAAGACAGACTGGGTGTGCGTGTCAGTTTGTGACTTTATTCACATACATGTGCATGTCTATGTGCATATATGTTTGTCAGTACATGTGTGCCAATAAACCCTCAAGTGTGCTTGAGGTGAGACGAATCACTCGGGTAGAGTTTGTGTACCCAGGGTGAGTTGATGTCAAAACTCAGTCAGCACTCAATGGGCAGACAAAGCACACACACCTCGCCGAAATAAAACAGAAACTCTCTTGACCCCCCCCCCTCACTCTCCATCAACACTCTGTTTAAGCATGCCATCGCCGCTCCGGCATAATGTGTTTAGAAATGTTGCACTCCCTCAACCTCCCCGACTCCGTAATGCATTTTGCTACACGACCCCCATCTCTGTTATCCGTGTGTTTGAATACGCCACTTCTCCCCAAACACAGTGTGTTTAAAGAATGCCACACTCTACCTCTCAAGCTCAATCACTGTAACGTGTTTGAGAGCGCAGGCTAGCTCTCTCTTTGTGTAATTTGTTTGACGATGCTAGCCTTTCCGACGCCACTTACACCTAATGTGTTTGAGCGTTCACAGAATCACATTCAGCCTCACGTACATACACACACATATATATACACAGACGACATTTTCACCCTCAGCATACAACTGATCAAGTCGAATGCAGAGAAAATAACTCTAATTCATGAGGCGAAGCAGCAGTCGGGGGTTTAATTAAACATTATGATAAAAACTCAAAGGCCTGAACAAAATGCATTGAAAATAAATAAACATTATTCTCCCATTTTGCGGATTCTGTGTCTTTGAGGTTGACTATAATGGATTTTTGATTAATTTATACTGTTAGGCATGGTAGCAGAAGGGCTGTATGGATGGCAGTTTTGGTCTGTGGGTGCTCCCCCATTAACAACACTGATATACAAAACTTTTTTTTTTGGTAAATTTCATATAGACATTCATGGTTCCAAGAACAGGTAAATCACTAACTTTGGTGATCCCCAGATTTTCCCTCTAGCGCCACCATGAGATCAAAATGTGACTCTGCCATCCTCCTCAGCTGCACTCTACTGCTACTTAGCAAACATGAGAAGTGACCAGATGGTGAATTTAGTAAACATTATCATGTTAGCATTTTGTTTGTAAGCATGTTTAGTGTTAGCATTTAACATGAACACTAATGTGCCAAATTTTTCACGCAGCTCGACAACATTAAATGTCAATGTGAAAGCAAAAAAAGTCAGCAAAAAAGTGTTAAAGTGGTTAGCATAACTGTTGGCACAAGTGATTAAAAAAAGAAGAAAAAAAGAAAATATATATTGTATACCTTTTCTGCCAATATATCCCATTAAATCCAACAAACTGCACTATAACATATGCCTGCTTTTTTTTTCATTGTGGATACATTTGAGGGGTTTTTTTTGTAAAAGATTAGAAGAATTTTTTAGTGAAGAAAATTCTCTGTATGTTACAAATAAAGCAACATCTGTTTGTCTTGTCTCATCACACTTGAGTATGCCAGAAACAGCTTGTGATGCAGCAGGATGTACGGTTCATTTAACTAAAACAACAACACGTAGCTTTCAGTGTGAGGAGCATGTCAGCATATTCCTGTGACTGGAGACACATCTGAGAAAATCACATTTTCTCTCGCAAAATATTCTTTCTATAAAATGTCAAAACTAGTAAAAAACAATGTACATCACAAAATCCCACAATCCAAAGGAAGTTCCATTCATGTTATTTGTTTGTTTTTGATATATCAACAGATATTTGTTAGAACTTGCAAATTTTTGGTAATTTCTTAGATGATTAACTTTCTTTGATTATTTACACACACTCCAGTGACTCCCTGTGGCTTTGACAAAAATGATCTTTTTAACAAATTAATTTTTAATCATCATTGCAGTAGAACTAAAGTGATTATTACATCCACCAATTGTAAAAGTTTGTCGCCCATACACAGAATTAAAAAGAAGGTATTAAAATTACGTCAACTAAAATGTGAGACATACCTCCATGGCATACGTCTAGATTAGCTGTGGCTAGTGTTGATCCAACTTAGTCAAAAGGTAATTTTGAAGAAATAATGAGAATTTCATAGTATGTGGATAGATTTATTTGCTTTCACCACCAATCCTGCAAAGTTTAAGTCACACACCAGGGATTAGTGCAGCACAGGAAATTTAAGTGACACACCTTCCATCGGAAGAGGAGAAACTAATTAGTAGGTTGGGTCTTTGTTTCACAAGATTTTTCCGCTTCGTCAAGTCAAATGTATCTTTCATTTAATCCCCCTCTGCCCCGTTCTGTCTGTCTTTCCTAAAATCCTCACTTTGATCCACATCTTTCTTTCCTCAGGGCCACCTCAAAGTAAACGGAGCGCTGACCCCGAGCTGCGGAAACCGATCACCCACAGCTATGATGCTAATGGTCTTCATGGGGTGACGATACTGTTCGCATTGTGGTCATAAGGGATTAGCCCAGCTCTCCACACATGGACCCATCACTCACGGGTGAGGACAGCTGAGAGTAACGACAGATTCGACTGAAAATGATTTAACAACTTCAGAGCTGCTTTGAATTCTTCTATTTACTGTACCACGGCTGCCATATTTAAAAAAGTAAATCCATGAGGATTAGCTTTATTTTTTCTTTTCTTTTAAACTTATCTCCAGAACAAAGAATTAGAGCATATCCCATTTGCATGTGCAAATACTGTGTTGGCACACAGTTTGTTATCATCACAGTAATCTCTTGTCTGTTTAATATCAAATGCTTCTGGAATCAGCTGAAATAACACCGCTGGTGTTTCAAGCAATTAACCTTTTCCACCGTGTAAATGGCTCGGGGGGGAGAAAGAGGAACTCGAGTGGGAATGAATGTCTGCCTGTGCGCTTCATCCACTCTGGGGGAATACATGGCACGTTTCAGGGAGGCCCCAGCTTAGTCGGGCAAGACACTCGCACTGTGTGTGTGTGTGTGTGTGTGTGTGGGTTGAAGGGTGTGAGACAAATGCTAAAGAAATCAGTGTGGTTTCTAAAGCACCGTTTTGAGTGAATATAATGGGGGAAGGGGAGTGATGTGTGGTCGGTAGTGGGGGAGAAAAGGGAGGTAAGACATTAATAAAAAACCAAATCAGTCAGGCTTGACATAAACACCCCTTTGTTCTTTGATGTGATGGCAGCAGCCACACAGTCGGCAACGTGATACATCATGCACAGGACCGCTCAAACCCCCCGCATGAAGACCACGTATACTCATGTTCTCTCTGGCTTCGTCTCTCATGCACACACATACATGCACACACTCTGAGGCTTAATATCCCCTCTGCCTCCATCCCCTACCTGCGAGCCTAATATCCAGGGCTTGATAATAACGCGCTGTGTCTGATTTGTGTCTGCAGGAAGGAGCCATGAAATTACCTTCCTATGCATCGAGGGCTATAGCATAAAGCCGCACCTCAATCATCAAGAGAATAAGGCCCATTGTTACAAGCTGGAGCTTTCACGAAAGTAAGTGATCCTACTTAGAAAAAAAAAAAGATGATAAGACTTGATATCCCTGAAAACTGTCGCCCGCCGTTCAAGCTTTACAGAAATCCAGGTCAAGCCCCCTCTGTGTCTTTAAGATCTCGGAAGAAACTCTTAAGCATGTGATTATATATTAACCCCCAAGTGCAGGAGAAGCTCTGTCGTTATGAGGGTAAGTTTTCAATTGGTTTCAGTTGGGGTTATCTTGCTTTTGTCCTCTTGGAAGCTGTTGTTAAGGTTGAGGGTATGAAACTTGGCAGCCGTTATCCTCTTTACAAATGATATAATGGCATGCTGCATTGAAACAGTGGCGTTCAATGACCCTGAGCGCTACAGGTAAAAAGGGTCACAGTTTCCTTTTTGCTTGAAAGATCCCTAATGGCCAGAGGTCAGCGAGTCATGTTTGTCCTGCCTGGAGTGAATAACAATAGAGGAGGGTGGCGATGGACAGAGGCAGGCAGGTAGACAGATAATTAGATGGATGAGCGGACACAAGGCTGAATCTTATCAGCGAGGAACAACAGGCGAGGCAGACAATACTGGATCGCCATGTCCTAGTCTCTTTGTTGGACCCACAGAGGCACATGCTCATTAAAAGTTTTGTCCTACATTCACACTGTGACAAAACAGCAAACTGAATCTGATGCCAGAGAGAAAAACAAATGTTTTTAATGAGTACATAATTAGATTTGGATTGTTTTAGGTCTTATTCAGGGTCGGATTATCAGAGAATGGGGCCCCTGGGCACAGATATGCAAGAGGGCCCCACCACTTCTCCTGCAAAGGAGTTGGACACACACACTTTGCAGGTTTTTTTTTTTGTTTCTTTTTATTTTCTTTGTTTGTGTTGTTTTGCATCTCTTTTTGGTCACAACACATCGTTTTTGGTCATTTTGTGTCTCTTTATAGTTGATTAGCCTCTTTTTGTGCTGTTGTTTTGTATCACTTTGCAGTCGTAATGCATGTCACTTTGAGGTATTTTTGTGTCTCTTTAGAGTTGTTCAGCCACTTTTTGTGTTGTTGTTTTGCATCTCTTTGAGTTCATAATGCATCTTTTTGTGATTCCATTTTTCTTTGAGATCACTCTCTCAGTCTTTTTTGGCCATTTTATGTGTACTTATAGTTGTTCTTTTTGTGTCTTTGTTTTGCATCTCTTTAGGGTTGTAGTGTATCTTTTTGTAAGGGGTTTGGTCATTTTGTCATTGGGGTATTTTTGTGTAATTTTGTGTCTTTGTGTAGTGGTTTCACATCTTTTTCTGTTGTTTTGCATTCGATTGCGGTCACAGTGTTCCCTTTTTTTAATGTTTTGTGTCTCTTTTTAATTGCTCAGACTTTTTTGGTTGATATTGTGGCTTTGCACTTTTTTGAGATTGGAATGCATCTTTTTTGATTTTCTGTTTAAGCTAAAAATATGTGCCATTTTTGGCTGTTTTGTGACTCTTTATAGTTGTTTAGCCTCTTTTGTGCTCATTTTTCTGTCTCTTTGCAGTGAATGTCTTTGTGGTTATTCCGAATCGCTTCCTAGTCAGTACATGTTCATTTGAGTGACATACTGCCCCTTACACCATGGGCCCCTGGGCATGTGCCCAGTAGTCCCTCTCAGTAATTCTTCCATGGTCTCACTGGAATCAGTATTTGAGTTTACTTAAGTCAAAAACTGCTTCTGTTTCAGACATTTCTTTATCCCGCTCTCCACCTCACTAAAGGAATGTTTGTAATGTAGTTTTTTAAATTTTTACATATAAATAATACAAAATATGCACCAAACAAAAATAGAATTATTTAGGATTTAGGGATCCTTAGAGAATTATTAAAGGATTTTGGAATCCTTTGATGAGTATTTATGGTTTTAAGGAGGAATCACAGAATTCCATGTATTTTGTGATTAAATATGAGGAATTTTTCATTGCTCGCTTTGGGCCATCAGGATTGGCTCTGATTCTAAGGGAACATGATAATTCAGCCCAGAGAGGTCTGAGATGATTTTTTGATAAGATGAAATTCATTAACAGAGACAGGCCATCTTTTATTTAATTTAAAGGAAGAGGATGAATGAATTAAGAGAGCAATTCAGGTCCTCAGAGCAGAAGCTATTCTTGTCTCTTTAAACTTTGCTGTCTGGAAAAACTGCAGGAGAAAAGCTTATTTTCATGAATTCTAACTGGGCCAAAAAAAAAAACCAGCAGTAAACATTTGTCTAATTACATTAAATGTGTGATGGTTTCTTTTTAATCTCAGTTTTATTCAAATGGAAATATGGTCTCCAGACTTTGAGTGGTGACACGAAAATTAGGGATTTAAAATTTATGAATCAGAGTCATGCAACATGAAATCATTGATGAAAAATGTTATTTTGAACTGTTTTGACAGAAATGGCTGTATACAGACTCGAAACCAATGGGAAGTCAAATATAAGACATTTAGTTAGTTGTTAGACTGTCAGCAGTTTTAGTAATGTATCTGTTTGCCCCAATTAGGTCATAAATAATTATGTTTTTCCGCCTCTGTGCTCAATCTGTTTCACCATGGAAAGGTTAAAGAGCAGGATTTACGGTGTGAATTTAGGCCCAGATTTCATCCGAACAGAGACAAAACCTCTGATAAATGTTTATTTAATCACCAGAGCGAGAACAATAACTCCAGCGATGATCAATGACTTCAGCTGGGTTGATGTGTTCTGTTGTAGTGACCGGGCTGCGCACCGGGATCGATCACTTTCATTAACACTGAGTGACGGGCATCCGAGGTGGGTCGATCCTGAACCAGGACTGACATTGACCCAGATCCCTCCCTGCATGACTCTTGTGTCTACCAAGTCCATCATCACTGCCATCAATCGGCATAGCACCCGGCGGCCAAATGTGCATGAATTGATTGTGGAGAGCACATGCAGAGCATTACTTGTGGAGGCACTGGACCTCATCCAAAAACCCAACATCCATCACTATGCTGCCTCTGTTATCAATTCTCCATTATGGTTAAATTAAAGCTCAGCAGATTACCACTTCAACAGTTCGCCTCATTAGTTACATGGTTGTTCTGTGATTTCAGTGAAAACAAACTTGACTTTTTTCTCACATAAAAGTCGAAACTGATTTAAAGAAGATTGGAACTGTTTGTTGCATTGTGAGTAAAAGTAAATACAGTTTCTCATCGGCTCTGATTGTACTTAAAGTGCTCATCTATTGCATTCTTTCACCTCTCGCTCATTTCTATTTGCTTGTAAGTCTCGCCTCCTAGAAATTATATTTACATGCTACTAATTTGAAAAAGCAAATATGTTTTGATAGAAGTGCTGCCCAGATTATGTTTTCCTCAACATTCTTAAAGGGACAGTTCACCTCAAAATCAAACATAAATATTATTTTTTCTAACCTCTAGTAAGTATTTAGGATTGTTTTGGTGTGAGTTATCAAGTGTTAGAAATAAGGCTTGTGGTGCTCAAAAAATACTTTGAAAAACTTAATAGCAATGTCTCTCTCCAGAAATCATGACCTTGATACTCAACATAATCCACAGACCTTACTGTGAGCAGTTTCATGAAGGAACTATTTATTTTTCTTAACTACCCAAATCACCAGCCCACAGTATCACTGCAAAGAGGGAGCGTAGAGGTGTTACAGCAGAGTTACTGTAAAACTTAATAACATGCTCAGCAATCACTCCTTTGAAATGTTATTAGCCAATAGTAACAATACGGAAACACAGTAAGAGTTACAATGGAGAGGTGGAGGGGAAAGAAAACGCTTTGGTTGACGTGTTGTTTGGGTTAGGCACAAAAACCACAAGGTTATGGTGAGGAAAAGATCATGTTTTAGCTTAAAATAACACCTTTGAAGGGCACAATACCAGCAGAAAAAGCAGAAATGTCGGTAAAACAACAACAGATTTTTATGGCACTATCCCTGATGACAGGTTGCTGATAAGACCCACGTCTGGAGCCTTAAATGCTGAAAAGTACACACCAATTGGTTGCAACAAAACATCCATGATTGGAGCCCAAAAAGTTGATGAAAACATACCGACTGGTCACTTTAAAACACCAGTAATTGGAGCCTAAAAAGCCAATTGAAACATAATGATGAGTTGCTGCAGAACACCCACGTTTAGAGTCTAAAAAGCCAACGGAAACACACTGGTCAAAACGAAACACCCGCAATTGGAGCCTAAAGGTTATGGAAAAACACCAACTGGTAAAATCTGACAACCAGTAAGAGATTTCACTGTTTTCCAAAAAAGAGATCTTTACAAAAATAACCTGGAGATTTTAATGTGGATCCACATTATATTACTGTAAACAGATTTTATACAGCATGCCAGAAATCACACCTTTCACATCAGTTTTATCTTTCTCATTCTATTATTCCTGCAATCTATTTTTGCTTGTCAATTCAACATGGTTTATCTTCTCAGTATTTCTAGTTCACACACTGTAATGTGACAATCTGTGCAGAGTTTACCTTCCCTCTCTCTCTGTTGCTCTCAGCAACAGCCCCCACCACCTCTCCCCCCTCCCAGGGGAGTCACTCCAACAGACAGGACCAATTTTCTGCTAATTGGGCCTCAGGAAATTGCTCCTCGTTTTAATTTACTGTTGGACAGCCATGAAGACATGTGATCCACCGCTGCTTTTCTCTCCTCCTCCCTGCTTTTCTTCCCCACAGCCGGTGCAGGTGTGAGGATGAGAGAGATACACTGCACGGCACCTTCTCCCTCTCTTTGGAAAATGTAATAGTATGCAAAGGCGGCGACTGGAGCCGAGTTAAAGGGTTAACCCACCGTGGCACACAGATGTATTGAATATGACACGGTCCATATTTGTAGGTCAGATACGCACACAGTGGGGACGTGACTTAAAAGTGTTTTCCAAGACAAAGTGAACATGGAGAGAAAAAAATCAGTGTGATCTGTTGAGGAGGACAATCAGGTCCAGATCAGACTATTTTCGTAAACACAGACTGTCACGACAATATCCAAACCACCAGGGCATGTTGTTCACACTATCCAAACAGGAACTATTCAGTGGAAAGAGTATTAACCTTTGCTATCGGGCGACGACAGGCCGGACTGTGAGATCACCAGGATCAAATAACGCTATCTGACAGAGTTGCGTCTGGAGGATTGTCGAGATAAGATTAATTGCCATTTTGTGACAAAACTAACATAATAACCGTAACATTAGTACCAAAGATTACTCTGTTAGCAATTACTGGAGAGATATCTGAGTAAATCTACACCATACTTTACATTTCAGACCTTGATAATGATAGACGGTTGAGACAGGTGGTCCCCTCCTCGATGGCCATTACAGGAGTAGAGTACTACATTCAAAACTAAGAAAATTTATTAAAATATATACAATTCAAGAAACTTAGACATCTTCCTTTTCAGTGCATTTATGTAGTGGTAGTTTGTCACCTTTGTGCTGGACTGTTGGACTTTTACATATAAACAAATGTCCATTCAAGCCCTTGCCAAATGTGTCCTCACAATGCTGATTAAGCCTATCGGCTACAGGGGAAGCTCTCTGTATTTGCTTGGAGCGTTGGTGTCTGTGACGACTTTCCCTTGCATGCACACTGAAGTACATGCATTTAACATCAACCAACCAAAGCTGAAGGGGGCAGGAAGGGGACAGAGAACATAGCAACGGAGCAGCAGATAACAGGAAGCTAGAAGCATCCAAGAAAAAATTCTGGGGTTGATGCTCTAGATAAAAAAGAAACTGCATTCAGAGGAAGCATTAAGTTAAAAAAAAAAAAAGAAGACTTGAATAGAGCACTCACCTGCATGCATCAGCATCAACATCAACAGTGTTGTAGTTACTCTCATTGCAAGAGAGTGAGACAAAACGTCTGCACTGCAGCTTTGAGACAACATCCAAGAATTTTTACATAAAAAATTCCGCCGCCACATGGCTTTCATTCTGGCAACTTCAAATTTAACGACTTCAGTTTTTCAAAATGGCTGTCATATGTCGATGAATTGGAAATTGCATTTGTGAACCCCACAAATTGTCACATTTGTTGCCGTTTGTATTTGTGGATCACAAGACATGCATGTTACTATTTTTGAGACTATTTTCTCCCAATACTAAAATGTTTTTGCCACCACTGAATTGTATAATAAGACTTTTATTGAGCTTAGTGTGTCATTTTTCTGAATGCCCTGTAGCAACAAAACACGTTTAGCTCAGGACAGTGTATTTTGTTGCTACAGGACATTTGACTATTTCTTTTACCAAATGAAAGTGTCAACCCTCCTACTGACAGGAGGCATATTCATTTCAACTTGAAGTGCTCATGAATCAGGAAGCAATCTGAGCTGTCTGCAGAAGTCAAGGAGAAATGCCTTCACTCTGTACAGCGCTTAATGGAAAATTCCCCTCTGGTCTTGTTTTCCCCTCTCTCTTATTTAGTTTGAGCATCTATCATTTTCCGTTCTATCTATTGTTTTTGTGTTTTTTTGCCAACATAAGCAACATTGGTTTGAAAATTGTGAGGCTTACCACTTTTCTGACCATTTATAAACTACTAGAGTAATGCAACTTTGGATAGATTATAGTGGTTCTCCAGAATTTTGTGATAGCAATTTAGATCACTTTTGAAATACAGTGAATACAACCATCTGAGAAAATCTTCCTGCAAATCTATCTTGCTATGGCTGTGCGCCACAAGACTGATAGACATGCAATTACTTTTTTTGTAAATGTTTACTGCACAATTTTGGCATGGACCATAAAAGCTTATACAGTTTGTGGTAGAATTGCTTTCAGGAAATTAGTCTATATTGTGCTCAAAGCAAAAACACTCAAATTTAAAGAGACAATCCCTGATGTATGTGCTGAGCGTCAACAGATATCTATGGGGCAATGCTACACTCACTCAAACAGCCCCCAACCCTTCCTAAACACACATGTTGCAGAATGACTGGATCCAACCTTGGTTGACATTCACACCGACACACCCACGGCCCCCGAGGGCTCTCTCTGACCCTCGCACTGGGCTTATCTGCATCAGCCAATCAATACACGTGCATGTTTTAGCACAGAATCCCTCCATCGCTGCCTATCAATACAGACATGTTACACTGGCCAAACATCCATCAGGTCGCCTGACATGTTTTAGAGCCAAGCGCCGCCATCCATCAGTGCTGGACTTTAATCAACCTAACGACCTAATATGAATCAATAAGTCTTGTTTTCAAACATTCTCCGAGGTCGATATGCAAAGCCGGATTTCAACACCAGCAGTGACCTCCATGCAAGGACCTCAAAAAACAATCACAACAAAGACCCACCTCTGTGGAGAGATCTCCTCTCTGATTAAGAGTTACAGTATTGGTCAGTTTTCCTTTCAACACCCATTAACCAGTGATGAGTTGAAGCCTGCAGCACTCCACTGACCAGCTTTAGCATCGTTTTTCAAAGCTCTATCTATTTAGATCCAAATTTAAATGTTTTGTGATGTAAATGTCTTGTCTTTTATATAGTGTTTTTGTTGGCTTTACTGACTGACAGCCGGCTAGCTTTGTTAACATGTGCAAACATAGTGCCCACTGCCCACCTCCAGTTTCCACTATTTGCCTAATGTTAGCCTTGACTGCTTTGCACACACACCATCCTTTTCGGGTGTGAGCTACCTTGCGGCGCCAAATGAGCAGCTTGCAAGCTCCCTACAGACCCAGTTGTGTTACAGTGCAGTAAACTGAAGAGCAGCAAAATCAACCTTTGAACTGTCATGTATAACCACTCACAAATATTTTAACCATTGACATCCGTATTTCTGATATTGACATGCGATGCAGCATGCCACTGTAACAAACAGGAAGTGTTTAGCATAACTTGTAATGGTGTGCATAGATCGTGTATTTGCAGGGATTAGAGTGCTAACAAAGCCCCTGTAAAGCAGTCAGGCTTGATAAATCTGCACTGTTTGGTAAGCTGTTTTGTTCTGTTCTCATTAAAACAGGATCCAGAGCGACCTGTGTGACCGTGTATGTGTGTTTGTGTGTGTGTAAAGGATATAGAAGGGAAGTGGAGAGAAGGGGCAGAGTAAAATACAACCACTCCGTAACACACACAATCAAAAATATCCCTTTCTTTCTTGCTCGCTCATACACACACATACACACACACACACTGAGCTCATTACATCCACCCTGCTGCCTGATGGCTGGTTGACAACTTAGCACCTTCAGCTACCTTTCACACTTTCCAAACTTCCTAACTGCTCGGCCTCTGTGCACAGTGGAGCTCATTCACCCGAATCCTCGGTGGATGGAAAGGAAACAAATAACCCTGCAAAACCTGTCTCCCACTAAATCCTCAATATCTTATCTCCTCGAACTTCTGACTTTCCACCCGCACTTTAATTGTTCATACACTTTCCAAATAGTGCTGTTCAAAAAAATACTCAATATTAGTTGGAAACTTTTTCCGCCCCAGAGTGAACCAGGGGTTTTGTTGCGACTAAAATCTCCATCCATCATGCAGATAGGTATGTGTCCCTCGAGGGGACTCTGGCACTCTGTGGCTGTTGTAATAAAGTGGACCTATCAGTCAGGACAGAGCAGACTTATTACTGTCTGTGTGGCCTGCTAATGCTTTACACACTCTGTAAACCTCCTGCTGCTCCCGCTCACTGTGCAATAACACCACTGCTTAAAACATAGGTTTAAAAACAGTGGGAGGCAAACCCCAGGGTAACAGTGCAGAGCAGGGGTAAAACATATTTATGCTTTACACATGATAATAGTGACAAATCTAATATTGCTCTCAACAATAAGCATCAAGAGTATCACATGTAATATTCATAGAGTCATTAATAATGTAAATAACTACAGAGAGGTTTTTAACTCTCCTATTTCAACTGCAATTTCTCCACTTTTATGTCAGAGGATTAATTAACTAGAAGGACAATGGCCAAACCCACTGTGCAACCAAAGGAAAATAAAACAATATGCTGCACTGCGGCCGAAACAGGAAGACTATGGCTGCAGCAACAACACAAGGACACTTATCAAGGATGCAGCAGCACTGCAAAGGCGACCGGGACTTCTCCCACAAACCACCACCACCACCAAATCTGTGGTCGCAGCACACCATGAACTGTTAAATCCAAGCAGTACAGTGAAATCTGTTCTACAGAGATACATCACAAGTATTTCACAAGCGAGCCAAAAGGTTAAGTCACACAACTGATTTATTTGGATGACACGGTTAACACCCCAAAAGCCAAATGCATCAAGACAGGCTTGAGTGAATCATAGCTTTCACGCAGTGCACCTGAACGTGGTGCTTGAAAGCTTGGTGAGTTTAACGGCGTGGCAGGTCATCTGCACTATGTTCAGACACCCTCGGGGCAAAGGAGAGTGAGAGCACTCGTTCAAAGACCTCCAATATGTACAGCTATATTTTCCACCTGGGTGGCGGGCAGTAAAGATACAGTGGGAGATCAGTGGGGAGGAATGTTATGGATTTATGCATGTCAGCTATCACCTGTCAAAAGGCGGAGATGATATACAGGCAGAGATCTATAATGAAGAGGCCAGGACTTGTGAATGAGCTTTCCATGTTTGTGGGTTATGGCTCTTTTTTTTCCCCTCTTCGTCACACCTGTTTTCTCTCTCACTCAATAACTGTCTGTGTTTGCTCGGGTCTTCAGAGGTGAGATATTTCCGTGAACCCTTTGACTCCAAGTTCAACAGCATTTCCTGTTATGATCTTTTTACTTTTGTCCCAAACTGTCTCAGTTATTACACTTAATTTTTACACTGTAAAATCTGACAAGTTGACTTTACTTTAAAAAAAATTCTAGGAAACTGTTCATCATTTGTCCCCTCATGATCAAGGTAACTCAGACTAACTTAGTTTACTGAAGTTGCCAATACAAGGCAGTCAGATTCCAAGATTATTATACAGAAGATTAACTTGTCAGATATTACAGTGTACACAGATTTTGTAACCAGATGAATCTGCAAATTTGTGTTTTATTTGCTCTGACAGATATGTCTAGTCCCCCTCGTGTTCAAACAGATTTCCCCCAAACATAGCCTGTTTTGGCCAATCACAACCATTTATGTAATATGGGGCAGGTTTAATATGATGACTGACAACTTTCTGAGCCTTCGCGCTGAAGGCCAAATACATCATGTTGTCATTTTTTTGCTCATGCACCCTCGCACCATAGACAACAACGATGATAAACGTAGCTTAGTAAAAAGGATTGTAACTGAGGCCTTTTTGGAAATAAGCAAAATGGCTGCAGCTGATATAAAACTTTCTGTTGAAATACTATTTTCAAATTTTGATGGCAAAAATGGCAACACGATCGCAGATGTATACTGCAAAATCACAGGTGCTACAATTCCCAACCCCAACTCCTCCAAGTCATGTCCTTAAGGACATCCCCTTTACCCCTGCATCATCAACTACAGACTCTTTTCCTTACCTGAGAGATTTGGTTGAACAGAGGAGCAGGGGTCAAGAAAATGCTACAGCTCCATCTTGATACCCATCACCTGTCACTATTTGACCCAGGTAATGCACTTAAAATGGCCTGCAATGCCTTGAGGGTATTTCTTTTACTGTTTTAAGTATCCACTATCAAAACTGCTTAAAATATCACTGGGTACCCCTGAGGCTGGATGCACTGGCAACCTTTGACCTGAAAGGTCAGCCGACTAATTAGTCAGCACCTCTACAGAGCTGTGGAATGCTCTGTGCCGACGGCGGGAAAAACAGAAGTCAGACCTGTCAATTCCCTTTACTGGGACTATAAACACTCACAGGAAGATACTTGGAAACAGCTGATTATTGTGTGCATACAGTCACTCTGCGTGTGTACAATACGGAAAGTGTCAAGTGAAAAATGACAGACCAGAAAGAAGAGATGGCTTGGAAAGAGGACTAGTTGTGGTTGTGTTGACAGGAAATGCGGGTTAAACATCACTGGCAAAAGTAAAAGCTTACTGTATATGTGTTTGTCTCTGTGTCTGCTTGTATATGATGTCATTTGTTAACTTTAACTCATTTCACCAAATACAATTACTGCCTCAAGGTTGTTTACCTCCACACACCAGACATGCTGCATTTACAGTTTACATCCATGTCTGTGAATAAGTGGAGGATTCACACACATCCTCCCTGGGCAGCACAGGAGATCCATACACTCAGCACAGCCTCAGGATGGACAACCAAGATTAGTGTCACCAATTTAGTGTCTGACCAAATGTCTCCCCTTCTGTTTCTGACGTATGGTGCTGAATTGTGGCCAAAATCATTTTATCCTATGAGACATTTGTGTGAAATTTTGTCATGATGGGTGTATGAATTCTTGAGTATCCAAAAACATGTTTTGTGGGGTGACAGGAACCTTGACCTTTGACCTTCAACTACCAAATTCTAATCAGTTCATTGTTGAGTCCAAGAGGACGTTTGTGCCAAATCTGACAAAATTCTCTCATTGTGCTCCTTAGAATGAGTAGGGCGTAAGGTCAAAGTGACCTTGACCTTTGACATCTAAATCAATTCATCATTGGGTCCAGGTGAACATTTGTTTTAAATGTGAATAAATTCCCTTGTGGTGTTCTTAAGAAGGCGTTTACAAGAATGAGATACATGCAAGGTCAAAGTGACCTTGACCTTTGACCACCACAATCTAATCAATTCATCCTTGAGTCCAAATGAACATGACAACCCGAAAACATAATAAAAGAAAACAAATAAAAGGACCCTTTTGTTTCCAAATAGCCTGTGCTAGTTACAGTATAATTTAATGTGTTTAGATGAAGGGTATGAGCTTAGTTCTAATGACATATAATGGTCTGTGTCCTACAGCAGTTTATTGGCTTTTCAAGGGCGTAATGATAGTCAATGGCCATGCATTACATTACAGACCACGGCCCCCATTAGGTCCAACTGGATCTTTCATCTTCTACGTTCCTGCTTGTAGCCAATAGAGGATCCTATGTCATTGTCAGAACGCTGTCCCCGCAGCACACGAATCAACTCCAGGCCACCTTGACACAGAATTCAACATGATTGATGGTAATTGCCTTTTGTGAAATGCCACAGCCACTGAAGACTCTTTATTTTCCTCCCCGCCTTCCATAAAGAGCGACTAAAATACTTTACCTGATCTATATGAGGAAATATGCACCGTATGAAACGCACGACACATTCAGCACTCTCTGCGCTAACCGGCTTAATTGTGCTGATGACATGTTGCGATTCATTGGCCTATTTGGACGTGGTGAATGTGGTCGAGCGGGGCCAGATTTAGAAAGGATAAAAAGGCTATTGTGTGTGTGAGGATGGACGAGGAAAATATATAAGGAAAGGCATTTGAAACTGAAACCAGATGTGTGCGTGAGTGTGTTTCTGTGTGCTAATGTAGTGCGAGTTTCAAGGCTGCCGACCATGCCATTTCTCGGCCAGTGAAGTTTGTGGTTTTGAAAGAATGTTTGGCACAATTAAAGGAGAAATAAAATGAGTAACACGGTAGGGTAACTTAGAGGCTTGTAAGAAACTGCTTGACGTTTTGATGGGATTTAGGGACAGAATATATCCAAAAATGCTCACTTGACTCAGCAAAACAGACCACATGAGAGGAAGAATCAAAATCTGACATCCTAGATTCACTTCACAAAAGATGGGCACAGAATCTCACCCAAGAATGACCTGCATGAAACACTCATCTTACATAAACAACTGTCTAAAAATGAAAGTCACATCAGCTAAACAAAGTCCAAGCTTGTCAGTGTAACAACCAAACTGTTTGGGGAAGTAATGAAAAAAGTCCTCTGGCAATGCTCAGTTCAATATAAGCCAAGAGACTCATTCCACCACGGCGTCCACAAATGTCCCCTTTCCTTGCACCTTGAATATTTCCAGCCGCCGCAAATAAAATTGTTCCAGGTGCACCAATGAAAAGGACAGGCCCCGATTTCCTAAAAGTGGGGCCAAGAGCTGTTAAACAGGGAGGCGTGAATTCAGCCAAGCTTTGTAATAGCTTTAAGCGCTGGCCAGTGGCCCCTGTGAAGACTGAGGGCCCTCTCTCACAATACTAAGTGGTGTTACACTGACAGGTGTCTGCTAACCATTATAACACATGCCAGATGAATTCAGTCTCATGACATATGGCAGAAATAAGGACACAAAGCCAAGCATGGCTCATTATAAAGACAATCTTCTGATATAAAAACAGATTCAATGACATCTGGTTGGAACAATAGTAAACCTATATAAGCAATGACAATAACTGAGACAATATAATGTCTCAAATACTACAGCACAATTTACTGTAGACAAAGACAATACTACTGTAAAATTAAAATGATATGACCTATTATTCCCAACATTTATCTAGGTTGGGGCAGTATCTATTTTTTCCACACCTTTACCTATTTCACCAGGGTATAGAGTATATGGCAGTATCAGTGTGTGGCTACTCAATGCACAAGCACTCATGAGAGTCAACAAAAGTTAATATTTTTACACCTATTTTGCTTATTAAACAAAGAAAGACAACCATACACCCTCTGAATTCATGATTGTATCCTTTACCAAAACTAAGACTGCTGCGCCCCTGTTCCCAGGTCAGAGCATCCACACAGAGGGCACTCTGCTGCAGCACGTCGAGAAAAACAGAGTCTCACTAAAGTTTTCAGCAAAAAAAGACAATGAAAATGGTCCTTTGATCATTACATTGACTCTATAGCATCTTTTACTAGAGTTTCAATGTCTTAATCTGTCACAGACATTAGGATATACAGATTCTTCTGTTTTACTCAACCTTTTCCTGTTTCTTTTTTCTGTTTCAAAGTAAAAGCCCACTACGCGCAGAATCTCTTCAGTTGTCTACACAAGGCATTTTAGTGTGAAACACTGTCAAGAGCATGTTGCCAAGAGCATGTTGCTGACAATGCAGTAGCTTGCATGGTTTCATAAATGAGGAGTATGTGCTTTTAATTCTTTTAATTGTGGAAATACAGTAATAATAACATGAGGCAGCTCTGCAGCAGCACCGCAACAACAAACTCTACCAATGTGAACACACACTGCTCTTGCATGCAGTGTGGTCCAGGTGTTACCTCCAGGGCACGATATGCGCAATGCATGCAAAACATCCTCAGTATATCCTCTTCACTATTAAGTTAATAGAAAGATAAGGGTCTATACTTTTGACACTATTTCAAATTATATCGTGATACGGCCCATGTCTAGTTTCAACTACTCTAAACAATGTCAAACGTCCACTTAAGGTTATAAAAATATTAATGTGATGTACCTAAAGGGTGGGTCTATCTGCATTCTTGTCCATGTTTCCCGAATGGAAACTCCTGCTCATATCCTTATGAAAAAGCGGTGACGTAGGTTACACTCTAATGCCCTCCCATCATCCCAGCAACCCCCACGCACATCGTTTGCTGACAGTGTAAGCATGGAGAGTGAAAAAAGTTTTAGCTTAGAAGATTTGAGCTTGGCGGTAGACCTTGGTCATGGTGCATTATTTAACCAGGTGGAGACATTGCAATTCAATAGAATATTGGATTTGTACTGTTTAAGCACATTAATAGATCCACAGTCAGTCTACAGTTCACTGCAGTCGGCACACTTCCAGTGAAGAGAAGCAGACAGGAGTATTGAGGCACACGGGCCAAAAACTGAAGCTTACTGCTGTAAATGCTGTTGACAGAGACACTAATATAACCTCACAGCACAGTAGGAGTAGAAATATGCATCCCCTCTATAACTTTTGACATTTTTGCGGGTCTGTGAACGCAGCACGGGTGTAAGTTCATGAGTTCTTTTCTTCTTCAGCAGCAGTAAAGCAGTCTGAGTCATGATGTGGATAAGTGATCTATCAATCCAGTAAGAGCTAATCAGATCAGCTCTGAGGAGCAGCTGCTGCAGAGGCAAGTGAAAGCTAACTTTCAGACCCAGTGCAATGTACAGTTATGTTTTACTCTCATTGCACCTTACATTCTGCTGCTCCATCCGTTCCCAGAGTATATTCTGCACACAGAGAGTGTGGTGCAATTAACAACCAAATGGTGTATACACAATATTCCAATAGCATTCCTTTTGACCCGACCAACTCCAAATATACAATTAACATGTGGCAGCAGACGTTTTAACCGGGCCGCCACAAATAAAAGAATGCGTGGGAAACCCTAGTTAATATGTCGTGACATTATCATGCAGAAACTTAAGTAAGGTTGCATGGGAAAATATTTACTTGGAAACAGAATTTTGAGGCTTAAACATACAAAAATTTGAATTCTACAACAAAACCAAGAATCATGACTTTCATATATGAATACATGAGGGATACTACTGAAAAGATACAGAATGATATAGAAACCTTTAAATAATAATAAGAAGAAGAAGAATCACAATCTGTAGCCTATTCTAATCTAAAAATGAAAATTCTGCTAATAGCTTTAATCCTGATTTTTTTATGGGTACAACTGGGCGCAAGTGAGTTGTAGTATTTTGTTTTGATTGGAACATTGTCACAAACGTGCACTATAGCCCCAACCCTATACTTTTATACAATATTACTGAAGGTATACAGCACGGATTGTTCTTCAAGGAGAAGAAAGAAAACTAGGTTTGGCAAGAACCATGTTTGATATATGAGAACCATTTTATTTTTGACAAATATGGTAACTGACTAGTGTAGTTAGCTGCCGTACGGTTTTGCAGTGTCATGTGAACCATAAAGCAGACTCTGCTGCATGAAAGACTACAAAGAGGTCAGTGAGTGGAGCAGGACAGGACTCATTACAAACCAACAGATCGCAACAACTCTCAACAGCTCCCGCTTCTATCTTGGATTTCTCTCTGAAGTACTAACAAACTCCAGGTCCGAAGGAGCCAAGCGTTCCGTTCGGGGTTCATCAGTGCCAGTAACCTGAAACCGGAGCGGAGGGAAAAAAAAAAAGGGCACCTCTACGTATGGAAAGGTTTAGGTGAGTAGTAAACTCCCTCTTACGGAACTGATGAGAAACACCTGCATGTCTGAGCAACGACGTCAGCCAGACGAATCAAAGCCAGGATAGATGATTGAGGGCGAGGCGCCACGGAGCAAGACCTCTGATCACGCAGAGCACAGCTACGAAAAGGCTGGCGCTGGAATGAAACCTGAGGCATGCCATCAGACTAAATATGAATAACAAAGAACTGAACACCTGAATCAAATACTTAGCATCCAATAAACAACTTAAAAAAACTAAATAAAGACAATCCAAGGTCTTATCTACAAAGAACAAAGAACCAGAATGTAAAATTTAGGGGGATATATTGGCAGAAATTGAATAAAATATAGTTTTTTTTTTCCTTCATCTAAAAATAAGAAGCACTTTTGTACCCTTACCTTAGAATGAGCCGTTTATATCATACTTAGCGGTTCCCTAGTTCATGGAGATTGACATGTTGCACTGCCATATTTCTACAGTAGCTCAGAACAGTCACACCAAACATTGGCTCCAGATACATCAATCATATCTTTTCATCAACCACTGTAGTAAGAAGCCCAACTGCGATGAGCTTGATGTTGGCATGTCTGTAACGTGAAAGTGCTTTTTTCATTGTTTCTAGTGGTTAAAATCACCAGATCCATTTGTTTTGGAGAGGAAGAGACTTTTGTGGATGATTCAGCTTTCGTTTAAAACCTCCTGAACGTCTTGATCTTAAGTTATTGGAGAGAGAGAGGGGCTTCCCATTAGCACGCGTTGGACTAGCAGCCCGCATCGACATGCTTAAATGGAAATGCATGGATTTTTAAACTGAAACTGCTTTATTTCGTTTTTGATCAGTTTAAATCACTCGGTCTGTTTTCGTTTTGGAAAGGAAGAGACCTTAATAGATCATTTCGCTCATGGTAAAACCTCCTGAACATCTAGATCAAAAAAGTGAGTACACATTAACTAACGTGTTAGAGATTCACTGATCTGTAACGTGAAATTGCTTTATTCAGTGTTTGTAGCTGTTTTAATCGCTTGCTTTGTTAGTTTTGGAGAGGAAGAGACCTCTGTGGATAATTCAGCTCCTGATAAATGAAGGCATTCTACCCAGGAGAAGTTTTAGCTGGTTGCAATCTATAATTCACCGTAAGACGCCACTAAATCCCCCTAAATTTTACACACTTGACCTTTAACAAAGTGTACGCAACACTCAGAGGCATTAAAAGCAGCTCGAGCACAAACAAAATCCAACCACTTCCTTCATGCATCATTTAATCTACGTGTGAGCTTCCAAGCAACACTCTCTTCTCCACTTTGTCTCTTGATTGTGCCATAAATGATTAAAACAGGGTTTGTTCTCACTTTGGCAGGACAACATTTGAGTGAAGTCATTAGAGAGGGGCCTGTTACAAACAATCAAATGAGGGCAGAGGAAACGCAAAAAGGGCTTGTGCTTCTCTAACCCTTTGGCCTGCACTGCGAAACACTTCTGTGAAAAGAAGTGTGTTGGGTAAAACCAGGAAAAGTGCCATGGGCAATTTAAGCTAACTGCCCTAAGTTGCAAGCTATTTTGGATGGTGTAACCAGATATTTCTTGATTTATGCTGTCTTCATGAAACCCAATTACACCTCAGCCGAGAGTGAGCTTTCTCGATGTTGTACATCAATTGAAAATAATTATAATCGGGATAATCACAGGGGTTTGATGTTTCAATTTCCTCTTTGTGGGGAAGACGAGGCCGTTGGCAAATAGTAAGTAAGCGGAAATGAAACACAAATGTCTCTCACCCTGTGGTCCGGGGTTTGTGATGTGTTTAAGGAGGCACCGTATGAAATGTGCCCTCCGCTGCTTTGGACGCCTACTGTGTGTATGTGAGTTACAGAGATGAGAGATAAAGATTTTGCTTATACTTTGTTTAAAAGCATGGCTTCATCCAACTGTTCTGTGTTTGTGTGTGTGTGTGTGTGTGTGTGTGTGTGTGTGTTGGCGTCAGTACTAATAGGTCTGTCAGATGAGATGCTGCTGAGAGCAGTTGTCATAGAGCGATGTCCAAACTGGCAGCATTCACTTTCCACTTCCAGTCCCCGGAGAGAGTTTGACCTGAGTGGAGTTACCACAATGTGCTTTCATGCTGCCCAGTTGGTCATCTAACCCTGCATGCACACACACACACTCTCAAAAGTTCACACACACTTACACACAGCTGATGCAAATCAGTTGAGACACAGACACACAAACAGCTAATTCACTGTTCATTATTAAATTGTTCTAATCAGCACTTTAAAAACACAGTCTCTATTTAACAATTGATGTTCTGCTATAGGAAAGCCACATTTCAGAGGAGGATTTTGATGACATCATGCAGAAACCAAAGTTTCTAAAGGACACATTTTAACATCCAACACGTTCTCATTCCCAGGTCGTCAAATACTGACGCTTTGTCAAGCCCCTCAGCGTCTCATAGTGGTGCATGGGGCATCTTTTAACGCATCATACCATAATTGAGGAAACACAAGAGGCAGGATAAAACCTATACTGTCATGTAAACATGTCACATGAGTGCATGACAACTGTACTTAGGTCTTTCTTTTTTCCCCTTAAAGTGTGTTTCAAAACAGTTACAAAGTGCTTTATGAGGCAACAAAATAAAACAGACAAGTCTCAAAGACAACAGGTTTAAAAAGAAACTGCTAAAACACACACACACACACACACACACACTTTGGTGCAAACAAACAGGAAATCAAAGACAATTCTACTTAAAATAGATCACTGAGCTGCTGACCTGATTTCCCCAGGAAGATTGTCCCAGAGCCTCAGGGTCCCGGCTTCAAGGCCAAAACTGGTGATAAAACTTCCTGCTATTTCAAGTAATGTAACGTTATGTTAAAACAACGGTGACTTTTGGTTTCACACATTAAATGAACTGCATTCTCCTGCATGAATTTCCGGTTTTGCTTTGATTTTATACTATGGTCTTACTCTCCCAGGGTCGTATATTGCCATGGACAGGTTTACTTTGGCATTAGTGGAAAACCCAGTGCGTCTCACTGAGATGCTAAAGAGCTCCTTTGGCGTCGATATCACACGCAAAGTGGCGTGACCAAGTGGCCGTATTTGATGCCCTAAGAATGAAAACAGGCATGAATAGTAGCAGACAATAAATACTGTGCTAATTTATATCAGTACTAATACCACACTGTGAAAATTCTCTGTTACAAGTGAAAGTCCAGCATTGAAAACTTTATTTAGGTAAAAGTAAGTATATTCGTGAAAATGTATTTGAAGTATTTAAAGTAACAGTACCAAATGCAGAAAAATCTAACCCTTTTTTAAATAGAAAAAACATTTTTTATTCAAAAATATTAATTTGGAAAGTAATTAGAAACTAAAGCTGTCAGATTAATGTTGTGGAGCAATAAAGAGTGTAAAGTGGCATGAAGAGAAAATACTCAAGTACAAGTATCTCAATAATATACTAAAGTACAGTACTTGAGTAAATGTACTTAGTTACATTCCACCACTGCATATCATCAAAAGAGCTTTGGGTTTCTTCGATTCTCCTAATTTTAACTGAAACTTTTTGAACTGAAAGAGAACAAAATCTCCTTCAACTCAACATTCAGGACAAGTACTTTACAGCACAAGTACTTATTTGAAGTACTCTTTGTAGTAGGTTAATATTACACTGCAAACAGTTTTCAAGAATACAGACTAATAGGTCTACAGTTATGACTAAAAAACAATCTCATGGTGGAAGTCAGAGATCCACACTACCAGCAAAATCTTACTAATTCCATGCTTTGCATGCTTTTAGTGACTGGATTATAAAAAACACAAAAAATGGGAGAAAAAGTCTAACAACTCTGAAGGCAGCCTCAGATTTCTTGTGTCAAAGCGTCAAATGTAAGGAAAATGTCATTCAGGTTAAAATAAGAGTCAGACTCTTGGTATCACTATAGGTTATCTCACACAAAACCTTTTCTCATAAATTCTAGTTTCCGCAGAAAATGCCAAAACAACAATAGCTCTTCCTGCTCTGGGTCAGGGTTTGTCCTAACAACACCGACAAATATATAATTCTCCTAGCGCATGCAAATTTTTAAGGTCATGTACTCGTACGCACACAGAATCTGTGCAGTGTACACACGGCTTATGAAAAACTCCCACTGTGCTCACAGATGAGGCTGAGTACACAATGGAGCCAGAGGACAGAGACCTCAGTGGAGATTTAACAGGAAAACAGCATGCCAGCGCATTGGCCAACCAGTAGACATCTCGCAAAGAAAACAGTCTGGTGTTATTCCAAGCAGAGGAGCCCGTGTCGGCCATTTCGCCTTTTCTGCAGTGAGACCTGTTTAGTTTTTGACTGATTTTACAGTAACGACTACTGTCTGAGGTCTACAATAACCACACCACCCATGCTTTCATTGGAAATTCATGAAAGAACTAGTGACCTCACTGCGCTTGACTAGACCACCCTTAAGTGAAAGCTCCCAGAGTAAATCAAAGTGTCGGAATTTGAGGCCTGATATGAAGCAAATTTCCTTGTCAGGCGCCCGTGTTGAGATTTCCCATCTTGAAACGGTGTTTTCGCGTCAAGGCGGGGAGGCGCAGCTGCAGGACATCCATGTGCTGATGTTTATAAGTGAACCTGGAAATCCCGCAGAGCTCTGTCACTGCTTTTAACAAGCCTCTGCAGAGTGCATGCAAACACATAAACATGCACGCCACCACGAAAACAAACACACAAGCTTGGGAGAGAAAATGACGACACTGCACAACGGTCCAAGTGACCTCGACCTGCATGTACCTCGATGTTTTTCTCCTTTCCCAGCAGTTTTATGAACACGCTCATTTATGAAAGGAAAAAAATGTAATTCTTCTCCTGCTGCAGCCATTTTTCCTCTCAAATAAAAAGTGCATTGAAATCAAAATGGAATTCATCCATCTCTGTCTCAGGGGCTCTTATTAATAAATACAGCCAGGCTGTGGTTTGAGCGCTGTGAGGAGAGTGTGCATTAGCGTGTACGTGCATGATGGAGATTAACTGTGGGAGAATATGTAGCTTGTAATGCTTTGTTGTGTTTGCAGGAGACTGTTTGCAGCCCAGAGGACACGTAGAAGGCACCCAGGTCCAAATGACTCCTTCGCTCCATCTCTTTCTCTGTGTTCATTGGTGCTGGCTCAGCAGGCTTCCAGTCCGCTTCATTCGGCTCCCTGATTGCATTGGCCTTCTGTCCACCTAGCCATTGATTCCCGTGCCCCAGCCAAGCACTTTTCTGTTCGCCTCGCTCTCCTCTCAATACCTACAACCAAAGCTGCCTCAATACCGGTTCTACCAGCGTGTTACCTGTATTAGTGCAGGGGTCAACGGGTTTGAGAGGGGCTGGTTCATGATGCACGGCTTAACCTGACATCATGACTTACACCGGCTACAATTGTAAAACAGAGAACAGCTTGCACAGTCCCAAAGGTCAGGAGGTGCTGTTTCATCATTCTGAGGTCTATCACTTTGACTTAAGTGCAATTATCGGTATTTGAAGTTCTGTGAGGAAACACTTAACAATTACAGGGTTAGAGGTAAAGTACGTAAAAGCCTTAGTCCAAAACATCCCATCCAGAATGACATCTTAGTTGCCGAAATATCAATTTCACACACAAAAAAAAATCTCATAACCTTCAGCTGCAACTGGATCAAAATCACACAACCTGCTGTGAAAGTGATATTAGCTTTAAAGGAGAGCTTTCCAGGCACACAGAGGCCACATTGTATTTTTGTAATAGCTCTTTATCTTATGAGCACGTCTTTGATAATAATCTGTCCAATCGTACAATGAAGACATTTCTGCGTGGTGACATGGTGAGATTTGATCTGGCTCCCTTGCATTAGCGTCGTCCCGTCATTCATCCTGAGCTACGAGGGAGGTTTCAGAATGGACGGAAACATGAAACCGGACGCAGAGGTGGGAACGTTTGCAGACAGAAAAATATTCACCAAAAAACACAAAGGAATGCAAGTCAAGGCTTTGAAGATTAGAAACCTAAGCAGACAGTCTGATAACGGACTCTGACAGGAGAGTTTTACAAAGAAGGGCTCTGAAATTCCGTCTGTACTTTTTTTTTCCTGTTAAGAGGAGCACACTGCACTCACCTGTGTGATTTGATTGGAGAGCACTTGATGGGCGCTTGCTGTGGGAGCAAAGAAAGGCCATAATAATTAGAATTTTTGAAGCATTTCTAATGGTACATTCAGATCGTTTTCCCGTCTTTGATGCGTTTTAAATCATAACGCTGAAATGGCACGGATGCTGCGAGAAAGATGTGTTGTATTTTAGTGCTCAGAGCATTTAAACACATAGATTACTGTTTCAAGCTTTACATTATTAAATAATTTTACCTGATTAATACATTTAGTGCTCAGAGCATTTAAACACATAGATTACTGTTTCAAGTTTTACATTATTAAATAATTTTACCCGATTAATACATTGTCTAACTAATCTAGATGGTTTAACCCGGTATCAGCAAAAAAACTGACATGCAATATGTGAATTAATAAAAAGTTTATTCCTATCAATCAACTCTCATCCGCCATGTTTCTGCATTTAATGTTGAAATTTAAATATCACTGAAATCATAGCACTGAAATAAATCTGTCAATCCATATTTTTTGGCATGAATCTCTTGCTTTGGAACTTTTCAAACGAAATTTTAAGTTATGCTGTTTTAATGACATTTTTCCAAAAATTCAGACAGAAATTTAAAGCGTGCAAGAGTTCTTATCAATAAACAGAACTTCTCTTTCTTTCAGAAGACTGACAGAACTGACTATAACCTGATAGAACAGATTGATTCAGGCTTGATTGCTCATGCGGTAGCTCAGACTATGAAGATTTTCATCTTGAATTCGAGAGTCGGACTTTTACCAAAACAACTGTGCAGCAGATTTTTGATTTGACTTGAATATTTAGTTTAGAATTTGACAATTTGAGCCACGTTAATAAAGCTTTTCACATACAAGACACTACATATTGAATTTTGGATCTGAATTAGTGTTGGAAAAGAAAAACAATTGAAACTGGAAATTTTGGGGTGACATATGTCAATGCTATCAGTTCACTGATATTTAAAATTTAACATTAAGTTTGGGGTTGCAAATTTTACAACTGGGATCGAGCTGCATATAAAAGATTGAAATCCTCCCAATGCTAACTTACTGTATTATGAACCATGAAGGAAAGAGACAGACATCAACAAATACGAAAAGAAAAAGGCAGTGTGAGAAAAGAAACAGAGCGCAGACAGACCGACCTAAAGAATTCCTCTTAGTGAATTCACTCGTACATTGGGCCGGCCGCTTTAATGAAAATCAATACTGTAATTTTCTACTTAGATAACCCAATACCCCGAAACTGATTCTCTCATTTCCTCCTGGTGCATCTTCGATTATTCAATCAAGAAGGCAACCCCAACAGCATCTTGCAACGGAGATTATAGTTTTAAAGTCAGTCAACTCCAGCCCTCGGGTCAATCTTCCTCAGAGTTCATGGCCATTTCATCCGCCCACTTCAAACGCTCAAATTCAGCTGTTTGTTGTGTAATCCCTCTCACTGAGACATGCCTGTTATTTATGACTTAATCAATGTAGACCCTCAGACCTGGAGGCCAATCGATGTGATTACAGGGCTGTCTAAAATCTGTAAAGACTTGCCAATTCAATTGTGCTGATTGGGCAGTTTGAGAAGGTGCCTGTAGGTTGTCAGTCATCGAGTTCTCACTCACGTAACGTCCAGGGATCTTACAGAAGGCTAAACAGGGGAAACCACAATCACAAAATTTGTCTTATTTAGTGCCGACCCCGACTCCACACTGAGTGTGTTAACGCTTTCCCCTGAGACATTTAAAGACCTTTTAGCACAAACGGAGCTCCTTCTCTGCTACGTTCTTATTTTCACATCGTGAAACTGTTCAAATTTGGGTGGGCCCAGTTGTTTTGGGCAGATTTCATTGTGCCACGCTGTCGAGTTTCCTGCCAGGAAAGTGCTAACGATAGTTGTAAATGGAAGGTAATGCAAGCCATTATAAATGTGTCTAGACATATAAACCGTGGTGTTAAAGGAGAAACAGATAAGTTGTGAAAATAGTCAGAGAGTAAATTTAAACCTGATACATATTAGAAGGCTTTCCAGTGACAAGCAGACAAAATTTGTGTGCCTATTTAAAGATCCAGTGTGCAGGATTTAAGGGGATATATTGGCAGAAATTGAATATAATATTAGAATAATTATGTTTTCTGTAGTGGTCAATAACCTAAAAATAAGAATCGTTGTGTTTTCGTTACCTTAGAATGAGCAGCTAATATCTACATAGGAAGTGGGTCCTTGTATATGGAATTTGCCTTGTCACATCCCCTATTTCTACAGTATCCCTGGACAGACAAACCAAACATTGGCTCTAGATAGGGCCATTTGTCTTTACCAGTTTAAATCACTGAATCTGTCCTTAGCTCCTAGTATAAACCTCCTACGTCCAGAGGTCCAATTTCTCCTTAACTGAGAGAACTTTAAGGGATTCCTTCAGTATAAGACCACGATAAGGAGAAAACCTTTCAGTAAACATTTTAGGAAAATCTGAAGATGAAGACACGTTACGTGTAACTGATTTTATTGAAGAAAACCTCAACTCGGACTTTAAGAAAAATCGTAATTCAAGGTGTTTTGTGTAAGATATCAGACAAAAAAGGTCAGCACACATTAGCAATTGTTGGGCTAGTGGTCTTCCTATGACGTGCCAAACAGCATTGGAGAAACACTGATTTGCAACATAAAACTGCTTTAATCAGCATTTTGACTAGTTTTAGTCATTAGGTCTGTTTGTTTCGAAGAGAAAGACACCTCTGCACGGAAACAACTGAAGGAATTCTGACTGGGAGAAGTTTCAGCTGGTTCGCATCTGCAATTCCTCCTGCTAGATGCCACAAAATTCCACTAAATCTTACGAATACAAAGCAAATGTATTTCCTTAAATTCAATGATATAGTTAGTACCACTGTCCAGTTAAAAAATAGAAAGTATCACAATTTAAAGATCATTATTCATGATATTTCTGGAGCCAACCTGATCTGTATTTTTCACAATCTGTACCTGCCGAAGTCAATAAATCAACTTTTATCATGTGCTGGGACTTCATAAATCTCAATACGTACATAAAAGAGGGGCCCCTGCTGATGCCGTGCCAAAAGCGATTGGGAATCTCATGAAACGGAATCAGCATCCAGATGCAGTGAGTTTCTGTTTTGTATTTAATCTGTGGTCCGATCTGGGGCTGAGGTAAGCGTGAGCTGATCGCTACCAACAGCTGGTATGTGCTCATTTCCATTGTCTGGATCATCTTTCTCTTTTTGGAAGGGCGGGAAAAAATGGGGTTTGTGAGATGGACATGTAAAGTATTTCGACGGGAGAAGATGGAAAGACAGAAGATAAAAAAAGAAAGGGTGGTATGAGAGGACAAGTGAGAGTGTGAGAGGAAAAAAAAGAGACCTCAGGGCCTCATGGTACCTGATCAAACGACTTGACAGTGTGTCAACACACATCTGGAGCAGATATATCGCCTCCTTCCCATTGTGAAACTATCTCCACCCCTCCTCCACATTCCCTCGATGCTCTGTGATCCTATTAAAATAAGGAAACACATTTGATATTAGTGCAGTCATACTCCATTACAATAAATACTGATCAAGACTGGACATAAATAATACTGTGTTAATTGCATAAGAGTTTAACTACTCAAAAAGACTCCTTGCAGTCTGTGAGCACTTGGCACAGATTATTCTCCTTTCATTCTCTTGTTTGCACTTGGCAGCCCTCTCTTGTTTTTACGAACTGGCCCTTTAATCCCAACCGACCACAATTGATGCAAACAACACAGGGCACTGGAGTATACACCAGGCAATTGCACAAATACAAACATGTCCTAACATTTACAGCAGTGATTGAAGTGGAGGCCTGAAAAGCCTTAGAGAGCCAGAATGAGCCCATTTCCCAAGGGCAGGCGAGGCGCATGTGTGAGGGGGGTAAACGGTGACCATGTGTGATTCGAGTCATGTTCGGAGCATTATTCTTGGCGTGTGGACACTTCGCATCTGATATTACTTCCGCGCTGTAATAATAAACCGCTTCATCTGTTCGGAAAGGATGAATAGAGTGTTCTGGAGGGCACAGACCTTCCTGAAATTACAAACCAGATGCTGAGGGCATCTCTTCTGCCTGATATTTACAGAAAAGAAAGCCAATAGCAATGAACGTACCGTCAAAGGGTTGACACATAAAATGTTGGTGACGTATAAAAGAGGAGCAAAATAATAAACGAATGAGTCACATCACAGATGAGTAAATGATGGTTGTAGATTAAGTCGCGCACATGGTACGAAGAGACACAGATCTAATTACTCAGGGACATTCGCATATATACAAACACACACAAACACACCATCCTGAGAGCCTATGTGACATAACCGTGTGTGTGATCATTAAGTGACTGTGGCAGGTTGTTTTTGCACAGGCTGCCCTCGATGCATCTGTTCCCCATAGTGCCTCATTAGTGGAATTCCTGCGGGAGCTGATGGGCAGGTCAGGAAGAGGGTCGCAGACCTCTGCTGTCTGTGAGTCTGACAGAGCTGATAACGTTGAGGTCTGGACAGGACAGGGGAGAAGGAGGAGGGAAAGCGGTCTGATCCAAGACCCCTGACCTCGGTGCCTATGATCTGATTAGAGGGTGACGCTGAGGCGGCGTGTGAATAAGGCTCAGCTCAGCTCCTTGTATTTTTCTTTTAAGGGTTCGCTGCTGTGTCATCGCACGCATAGATATTTTCAACTGTAGATGTGCTGGCTGAATCGTGAAAGTCAATCCATTTAAATAGCAAAAATATATTATAGAAACATGCATGATGTGACATGTATGACATGTATGAGGGCTCCCTGTAATTTCATTTTTTGGGCAATGAAGCCTCAGTGAGAAATACCTGTGATCAATTGAAGGATGAGAGATAAGAAATGAGGCTATAAGTTAGACTTCTTTGAAACATCAGTTTTTAGTGGGTGTAACTAAAACGTGACGATTAGCCACTTTGTGAGCGTGCAGGGCACAATTACATTAGCCATGATAGCTGGAGGAAAAAAAAAACTAACTAGAAACTATTACTTACAGTGTTTTGGGGGTTTTTGCCACACTTATAGAATTAACCCATTGGCACTTGACTTTTTGGGTGTCATATTTATATAAAAATGTAAGATTTTAAAAAATATGTTTTTTGATTGAAAAAATAAATTACCCACCAGTTTGAAATGATTAGTTAATTAATCAATTGGCCAACTGACAGAAATGTCGTGTCACTATTCTGATTTAATTCATAGAAAAATTTAATTCATAGATAGATAAATAGATAGATTTCTCTTTTTTCCAAGGTGTATTGCTTTGTGGTATTTTCATGTAATTTTTATGAAGATATTTGCATCTATAGTAATTGTTTGAGATGATCTAGCAGTCACACACATCCTCTCTATGTGACTACAATTACAACAAAACCTGTGATTGGGTATTAGGCCTTTGACCCAGAATCCATTGCACATATTAGCGTTAACAAAAAATCCCTGATTATATTTATTTGGATCAAGTTTGCGGTATGTTTTACTTTTTATGGCAATTTGTCTTTCCAGAAAAAAATACGCTCGTTATTGTGGATAATCCAAACTGCACACTGTCGACAGTTTTCACTGAAAGAACTTCGAATCCTATGAACCAAAAACAACAATCAGTAAAATTCCATTTACCTCCTTTTTTTTTTGGGTTGTGGAAGAAATCTCAGTGGCAATCTCCAAACATCAGCAGATAAAACAGAAACTATACGGGTAATTTGGTTGAACTGACCGTATCAACTCCATCATCTCTCATGCTTATCCCTCTGCCTTATTTCCTTTCCCCTCACCGTTTATTTCACCAAACCTTTCCTGTCGGATACTTTTCTCTCACTCGCCTCATTCTCCATCACCAGCTCGCGATTCCTTGATAGCATTCGTGTAATCAGCGTGAGTCTCAGATAAATATCAGTAAACAGCGAGCGACGTCTCCCAGCTGGTTTTGATTTTTCTGCTGTCTTAGCGGGTCAGTCATCGTCTCACTCCGGATCACAAAACCAGAATATGATACCTCGCAAATCCCAGGAGACCGCTGGGGTTCGACCACTGATGTCCCTGATTTATAAACGTGAACGAGTGCACACCTATGTACACAAAAACACATTCACACTTCTAGTCAACACCTTTCTTAAACTCTAAAGTGCTAGCACACATGCTCGTACATGTGCACACACTAAGGAGCTTGAAGATAAATCACAAATCAGTTTTTTTCGAGAGGCAGCATCTGTGAATACCCATGTTTCATATTCTCGGTTTCTCAGTACTCAGTGTTACAAGACGTGACAGGTGTCAGCATATATTCTCCTCCATATTAGAGGGATTTTCACCTTAAGTCAATACCTCTGTTTGAAGCCAATGGGAGCCCTCTGGTCACAGGGTGAGAGGAAGTTCACAGACCATCAATGCACATGAACAGCTTTCACAAGCAATCTAACTCAGTCCACGTCCGCTGCAGCTGAGCAGCCATAGGCTTCTGTGAGACTTGGAGTCAAACTAACTTGGCACCAATATCAGTTTGTCCTACTGGGAGCCTAAAATAACCAGTTAATGAGATAATTCTAAATAAATCTGACAAAGAATCGCGCTCTGTGTGAAAACATGCCTCTTTTATGATAAGATGGGCCAACAGAAGAAACTACAGATTGGAAGTGAGTTTGAGTTGGACAGAATGCAACCAGAGCAAAACAGCAAGACTATCGTTTGGATCAGGAGTCTTCCACGTTTTTCAGGCCAAGGATCCCTGAGCTGAGAGAGAAATGGAGCAGGGACCTCGTACTGGATTGCATAAAATGGAGTTGTACATTAACCCTTTGAAACCTAAGCAAATTGGCTTGATTTGTTTCTTTAACATGGAAAGAAGGCAAAGAGCAATGAAAGAAAAATGACCCCAAAATTAGCAAGCAATTAGTAAAAAGTACAAGAAAATTACCTAAAAATTAGCTAAAAATGAAAAGACTTTAAAATTGTATTTTAAAAAATCGTAACAATTGTGCAACATAATTTAAAATGTGTAATTATGCTTATTCGTTTTTTCCTACTTTTTTTGTTTCCCTAGCTTTAAAAAAAATAATCTTCTAAATCTATTCATTTCTTGCAACTTGTGAAACAATTCTTAAATTACTTTTTGTCCGTGTTTAAAAAAAACAAAAATTGCACCAGTTTGCTCAGGGTTTAAAGGGTTAAATACTTGTAAAAGGCATCTGAAAGCGGCACAAGAAAAATTATGTCGCTCTAGGTTTCATTGGGATAACCCTTTGAAGCCTGGACGAAATGACTTAATTTCCTGGGAAAACATGGGAAGAGGGCAAAGATCAACTTAAAAAGAAATGACCCAAAAATTACAATAATAATTATTTTTGCCGGGTTCATCATGACATGAAATCTCAACATCATTTGATGCCTACATTCCCCACACATTTCAGATATACGATAAACTGCACTAAAGCTCTGAGTGCAACACATTTTACCGAGTAAGATTTCGGTGTTTGAATGTGTTGGTTTGCCCAAGTTCATGCCCCTGGTGTTTTCTTCCTTCCAGAGAAATATGTGACATTACAAGAGAACTAATAGCAGTACATTTGCCTAATTTGTTAAAGTTTAAATTGAAATAAGTCTATTTCCGTTTATACCTCCTGAGTTCAGTGAATAATATTTTTGGTACCGACACAAACTCGTGCAAAATATAAAATTTAATGAGAAACCATAAAACATGCGGCAAGTTACCACTAACTTCATGCTGAATGGAGTGTTTCAGATTTTTAATGGTAAACACATTCCCATTTCTGAACCCAACTATTGATCAAATATGAAGCTAACAGCCTAATAGGTCGTGGTTGGCCTTGCACTGCAGACGAGCGCCAAGTCTTCACTTAGGATCGTACACTGCTTTTATTGTAGGTAAGCCACAGTCTAGAGCTCTGCACAGAAAACTAGTGCACCCTTTCACCTTATTCTTTTCCTGTCATACATTCATTGCCATATTTTGCTTGTCGTGCATGCTCTGTTTCCCCATTGCATCACTCACACAGAGTGTAGTTAACTATTGGCAGGTACTCCAAAATCTGGTTACATTTAATGAAAAGTGACTGCCCATTTTAAACAGGCCTCAAATATGAGACTGCGCTCCCTCCGCCTAATCCCACAAGGCTACGAATATCCATATAAATATGTCACATTTGTCTAAATCCACAGATTTGACAGCCCGCAGTACAAACCATCGTTTAAGGCTGACAGACACCATGGCCTGCTGAAAAAATAAAGAAATAAAGAAAATAAAACCCCATTTTACAATTTCATCTTCCTTCCATTTTGGTTATATTAAAACGCTTCCCCTGCAGCCTGAAGAATTTCAGTAGGATTTTTCAGCATCAGCTTAAAGTGGAATTGTATCCAGATGTGTCCTGAGCGCGGCTCACGGTCACTCAGGGCTGCAGGGGCAGAAAAGGTGAACGGGGTAAGAGGGACAAGGAGGAACCACGTGGTTTTCGGCACACTCCAAGATGCACTGAATAAACATGGCCCCGCTGTGACCCATACTATCCAACGTCACCCTCAAGGGGCTCCTCCAGGTCCATTAAACCTGTTCGGATACCTCGGGGCTGACCTGCCCTATTTCAAACTCAATCAGCATCCCACAGGAGATCTGATATATTGCTGCACGGCTACAACACAGTCACCACACCACAACAAGACCCTCTATAACAGGAGAGTGAAGCCGTATACGTACAGGAAAGGCTCTGGCTCCGCTGAACAAAAACAATTCAAGCACAAAATTGAGTTTTGATTCTTTTGCCTAACAATAACCAGCACACACACAATGGAGGCATGGTCCCAAAGGATAACACGCATGGTTTCTAAAAGGTTATTTTTCATCTACGCATCGCCGAGCTGTGTCTAAAATCAGCCTCATTCTCTGTAATGGATTCCTGTGGCTGCGCTTGGCCGTCATGCTCAAGTTGGCAGGTTGCATCATGAAAACAGTTGAAAGAATCTAGCTGACGTCGTGTGTAAAACAAAACAGATAGCTGGCATCGATGTTAATCACAAAATGGGCATTAAGTGTGTTCGCTGATACCACCCATGGTTAGTTACGCAAGGGGGATTTTTGATGAGTAATGGCACATTGTTTAGTCCTACCTCATCCCTCACCCTTAAATCACCCTTTGTTGAGAATATCTGAATAAGGATGCACCATTTTTTTGTGAGCAAGGAGGAAAAAGCTTCCACTATCTTCAGCCAGAAGTATTTAAAACAAACAGAACTGTTGCTTTTTCACATGAAGCAGAACTTCAACTTGAGACAAATTCTTAAAATAAATCTGACAGAAACACGGGGCAGGAAAATTAATTAGTGCAATTAAAACATCTCAGTGTTGCTTTCACTCCGTAACGTGCGAGTATTGTCACCTCAGCAGCTCTTCCTCACATTTCGAAGTCTGTAACCTACTTTTGTTTCAGAGCTGGCGGTGATTCTGCAGGCATTATCGGCCCGTTTTAACACCAAAACTTGCAGCACTGGAATCAGCACTGCAGGCACTTCTTTTCACATGCATGAAGAGTAATTATGGAACGCTCGCAACTCATTGCCGTTCTCCCCGTGCCATGGCGACTGTAATTATCTATTCCTGCATCGCATTCCTAGGAAAAGTCTATCGATTCCAGCTGTGATAGAGGCTCTCCACTGCTCAGAGCAACGGGAGAGCAGCAGAAGATGTGTTTTTATATTTGATTAACACAATCATAATTAACCACTGAACTTATTTTTTCTACTGCTTTAAGAGCTGGGAGACGTTCATTTATACTGTATTTTAGGGCTGCACAACCACGGTTCCTACTTCTTAAGGCAAGTAAGATTCAAAACATTCCGATGCCACTCAGAATTAAACTGATTCATTAATTACTTGGAGTCAGGAAGAATTTTGTCCAAATGTTTATGATGATACAAAAAACAATAGCTTGTAATAGATCTACAGATGATGATGGGGGGGTAGGCACCAATAAAATGTGCAGTTTGATCACACAACACAATGTCACAGATGTTGCAAGTTTTAAGGAAGCATGCCATAGACATGCTGACCGCAGCACTGTCCACCAGAGCTGTTGGCCATAAATTGAGTGTTCATTTCACTACCATAAACTGTCTCCAATTTCATTTCCCAGAATTTAGCAGCACAAGCAATCTGTCTCACATCTGCAGTCTAAATGTAACCACACCAGCCCAGGAACTCTACATCCTGTGTCTTCACTTATAAAATTTGTCTGAGACCAGCCACCCGAACATTTAATGCAACAGTTGGTTTGCACAACAAAAGAAAAAAGAGGCTCCATACAAACTGCTGGAAACCTTCTCCAGGATGCTCATCTTAGTGGATGGTCTCAGACCAGGTGCTTGCAGGTGAAGAAGCCAGATGTGGAAGTTCTTGGCTGGCTCATGAGACTGGTTGGATGTACAGCCAAATTCCCAGAAACCACATTTGAGACAGGTTATGGAAGTAAAATTCATTACTGTACATCCCTGACTACATCCCAGCATGAGAGCAAAAACAAAAGTGATGTGTCCGTGTTTCTGTTCTGTCTATATTCAGTGCACTGTATTGTTGAATTACTGCATGTGTATGTGAATATCTATTATTTGCTTTGTGGTTTTATGTTATATTCACTCAAATCTTAATCGCATCTGCTTGGTATCTTCTAACAACAGCAGAAAAAGTCTAAACAGCTGCGAGCAGCTTTAAAGGGTGCATGGCATTGTCAGTTTTTTTTTAAATTTAATAGACTTTCACTGCTTTGTTTTCGTTAATACAACAGATCTTTTCTAGATAATAATAGATATCAGAACAAAAGCTCTGTTCATATTTTCCAGTTTAAATATAGCAAGAACCTGAAAATGTTATAGGTTAACTTTTCATCTAACATAAATTAATCATAACGTCAAAATAATCTGTGTTTGGAATTAGATTAAACACAACCTGACAGAAGGAAACCATCTAAAAGGTTTGGCCCTCAGAAGTTACGTTGTTGTATAGAACAAAGTGTTTACTTTTCCCATGGCTCATCACTGACTGTGATTGGTTAATCACACGAGGGGCACGAAATCAACCTCTCTGCTTCCACATACCAGATTTCAACGAGTGGAGGAGTTATTCTGGGGCTGCCACAAGATTATTTGGATGCTTGTCAAGGCTTTAAATTGTAAACCACAAACATTCAGAGTGCTTACCCCAAACCCCTTGACTAATCAGACTGGAGACTTGGAGTACAGTGAGTGGTTTTCTCACAGGTACCAGAGCGGCAATGAACCCCCCAAAGTGGGTCTGACTTGTTCACAAGTGGCCCTTTGCTACGAAATCAAGGCATCTGCCAAGAAGTATTCCAGTCACTGGCTTTCTGATTTTTCCCATACTATTCTGTGCTGAAAATGAAGCCGCTCTGCTCATTGTGGATGTGTTGCAAGTTTACGCTGACCACTGTATGAAGGCTTAACTATGTAGAGAGAGTGATAAAAAAGAAATGGCTGGCTTTTCAAGAGCAGCTAAACCCACACATAAAAGCATCCACAAAAATGTTATGAGGTTATTGGTTCCTTAAATGGATATCACAATCGCCTAGAAAGAACTGTCAGGCTATAAATAAGAGCATATATTCATCTCTGCTATTGCATCTTAAGATGGTTGTAACAGCATGTCATGAGACCTGCGGGAACTCAAAGACCTTTTTCATTGTTCTGGTTTTTGTCATTCAGAGAAGAAATGTTTTTTTTAGGCCAGAAAAAGAAGTTTAAGTCTGACAGATTATTTGTGAAATCTATTAGTGTCAATACTCTTCAAGAGCAAACATTCATCATATCTATAAAAATGATGGAATTTCAACAAAAATTGTGATTAAATTCTAGTTGTAAAAAGGATAGTGCCTGTTCTTGATTATGATTGGTTGAGCCGCTTTCAAAGCCACAGTAAAATACTCCATACACACACAGCTGTGACCACATAACAACAGTATCACTGCTCTAATAAAACATTGTTTCAAAATGTCAGATTTTGTGGTGAATTTACTGGGTGGGCTAAGCGTTGGTAAATGGGTTGAAGAATACCCACTGTGTCCTGTCGCTCTGTTGAAGAAATACCTGTTGTTACTGCCGCTGCCTTTTATCTTGGCCCAAAGAGGACGAACTATACCAATAATCTATGGTAAGTTTATGATGTATCTTAAGCAATTCTACAGCTCATGGAGGTGAATTTCTTTGGCTCCATGTTTCCACAGATTTGCAAAGCTGCTGACACTTTCTGCTTTGGCAAACATCCTGCTGAATATTGCTGAAGAACTACATTGCTTGGCAGAGGAATCATGATTTGTTATCAATAAATTATTATATTTTCAATAAATTATTGCATTTGATTTGATTTGCTGCTATGTGTTTAGTTTATGAAACATTGCCAGGTATATGTAGTTACAGTTTCTGCAAAGGAATAAGCTACGAAAGACTGTGGTTTACAGTAATTTTGGAACAGCTAAGGGGCGTTGTTTGGCACATCGCAGAGTGGAGTGCCTAAAACTCCATGCGCTAATTAAATTCCTGTTGAGCTTTGGAAACATTTATTTATTTGAGCACTGGGGCATCAGCGAATTAAACATTAATTACTAACCAAAACTTGAGTGCCCTGTCTATACAATAAAACTTCACAGCTATTTCACATTTCTGCTTCAGATTTCACCCAATCCCTTTTCTCTTACATTATATCTTTTTTTCTTTTTACATTATAATCTAATTTGCATCATTAAGCAGATCATATTTCTAGCAATTCAGATTTTTCTTGGTATTCCTAACACTGAAATGTCAATATGAGTAAAGACAGGGAAGTTCTGTTATTCTGTGACATCTAAATCACGTAAAAAAGCAGTCTTGCATAATAACTATTGTCCCAAAAGGAAAGAGAGGTCCAGTTGGCCTCTCTTTGCAAAATCTGCTCACAGTACCACAAAAGCGGCTCCAAGGAAAATCTGTATATTCTCTCCAATAACAGAAATTTTAATATTGGAAAAGAAATCCTGTCCACACAGGATCAATGCATTGCCGTATGGCCATATCGATAACAAGTTACTGAAGGGTCCTTGGTAAGATTGTTTTTCGCATATCAAGCTCAGTGCTGACTGCCCGTCATAGTTTGGAGTTGATAAGTTACCCTTTAAGCAGTTCAGTATCTGAGTATCATTTTTTTGGCAACCTTAATCTGTGGACTGAAACAGATGTAAGCAATACTAAAACTATCAGCCAAAGTTTTCAGTCGTGCCTGTCTGTAACATTAACTGCCAGTGCTTATTTAACAAGTTGACATAATTATGTGTGTCTGAAAAGTGTTATATTTCTCCTAAAGTCCCAGATTTACACTGAGAAAAGTCTGATCAGCAACGAGAATATGGTGTCAACTCACCAGAGGCGGAACCGGCAAACATGCTGATTTCTGCTGATGTCACAAACCAATATTTATTCATTTATTAACAAAAATGAGCGTGTACAAAACATCTACCGTAAGTTGAAGTCATTGTCTTATTTTGCAAAATGAATGAATTTTGCAAACATTGAAAAGCTTTACATTTTATGTCTCTACCTGCTGGTGGGCCAACACAATGAGAGTATGCAAAATATGATGGTAATTACTCTACAGAAGAGACTTGATGATCACTAATATTAGGTTAGAAAAAAGTAGATATATATATATATATATCGGTATCGGTTATTGGCATTATAAGTTGTTATATATCGCTATATTGGATATCTGCAGAAAATCATATATCATGCACCCCAAAAAAACATTGCTGTCATTGATATCTTACTGTAAGCTTGCTGTTTTGGGTTGTTTTTAACTACCTGAGGCAACTTAAAAATACTGTAGTCACTAATGTAATTGTTTGTATTGTTCTTATCATCATTAAAAAAATAAGTAAAATTATGGCTCTTAGTTTTTAGTCATTTTTTTCCCCCATGGTATCGAGTTAGACGTTCTTGTCTCGTGACAACCCCACAACAGACGAACCCAGCATCAAAGGTTTAAAAAATAAGCTGCATCTGCACAAGTGATTGATGCATGAACTCTGAGTTCTCATTTTATTCCGGCTTCTCTGTTTCTGCTATTTGAGCAGGAGATTTTCATGACATCCAGCAGCACTCAGCCTGCTGGACACACTGCGTCTCTCCATAAAGCACAATAAATATAAGTGCCAATCACATTTTAAATGTGTCTTCATCTTTTGCTGGTTATCTTTGTCGATACTGAAACATGAAGCACATTATTGTGCTCCACTAACTAACACTGATCCCCTGCCCCACCAGCCAAAACCACTAAATGGGCGACCACAGACACTCTTGCCAGTTTCCCTCAGAACTAGCAACGAGCTGAACCTCTGAGAGTAATTTAGCCAAACAAGGACAACAGCCAACAATGTGTAGCTGCTGTCAGAGGTCATTGAAATTATCTATCTACAAATTACTTTGCGGGCTCATGGTAATGTGAGGCCTCGAGCAGAGGGGGGTGGGGTGCGGCAAACTCAAGTCTGATGGATAATGTCGAGTTGGTTGGAGCCCAGGAAAGCATCATCGCAGTTCAGATGATCTCTCTGCGATCCTAACCGCTGACATAGAGGAAAGACGCATCACTGCAAAACACCGGATACACAGCCACAGCTCTCATATCAGATTCCTTACATAGTTTGTGTTATTGAAACACGGCCAGATGGAAATGATACAGCTGGTCCTTTGTCATGATTTAGGATGGATTTACACTGAATTATTGATTTATTTTCAGGCTGTGAACAACCAGCCAGCACTGACGTTAACGTTTAATAGTCCTCCTACTGACAGTATTCTCTCCTTGTGGCTTTATCAAACTGACACAGTAAAATCTGAAGCTGGAGGCCTAACAAGTATTAATATAGAAATCTAAACTATGTGACGTGTTCACGGACATGTCAGCACCTGTGTCATCAGCAAGTCAGCAGGTGTTTGACCAAGACGGCCACTATTCTCCCACCAAAGACCTACAGTGAAAGTTCAGCCGTCCTCCGCCCTAAAGGTCACACAACTGGGGCACAAGTGGCAAAGTAATCACTATAAAGTAAGAATGGAGTTGAGGGGGAAGAGCTGCTTTCTCCGCAGACAAACAGGGTCATTAGCACTTTCAGAGGGAGTCCAGCAGGTGGTAAGGACGTCGGGAGTTTGATCTCAGTGAGAGTGTCTGAAGCCATGAAATGTGGGGGCAAACCCGAACCGTGGGGAAGGGCGCAAATGGTAGAGCGATCACAGGGCTGCAAGCAGAGCTCCACTTTAAAAGGGGTCAGATGGCTTTTTCATCTCTGCTAAAGGCGCTCGGCGAAAAGTGACGTGATGCACAAAAGACAGGCGCTGTGTTGATTGACAGATGCTGTGGACGAGGTTAATGCTATTCTGCATATGTCCTTGCAGCCCAAACTCGGGGTTCCTACAGCTTACAGAAAGTTGGATTTAAGACTTTTTGAATGCCAATCTGAAAAGAATTTAGGACTAATTTTATAATAACCCAAACTGAAGAAAAAAAACATTAATTGACATCAATCACTATAGGTTGGGAACGATTTTGCTCAAAAGTTTGCTAAACATGACATTAAACATTACTTTTTGGTCAGTTTAAAAAGTTGGATGATTTACCACAAATACTGAAATTTTTTAAAAACTTAACGTGAAAAACAATGGATATATTTTGTCGTATACAGTTAGTACCCATTCCTTTAAAAAAAAAAAGCTTGTTGATTTTTCATTTGATTGTATGTTGTAAATGTATATGAGTGTTGTTGGTTCCTCTATCCTGATCTGCTTGACATAAAATCTGGTATTAAATCTAAAAAAAAAAAAAATTACAAATTTTTTCTTCATATGCTACTGCAAACTTAAAACAATTGTTACATTTTCTCCAAAACGTCCCTCCAAGTCATTTCATTATTCATTTCCAACATACTGCCATATGTCTGCTTTTCTTGTAACATCTCTGTAGGATTTCAATTTTTGATCATACCATTCCGGGTGTTTTTTAACAAAACTGTTAGCTTTTTGTTGTCCAGGTCAGCAAATTTACTTTGGATTGCAAAGCTACTGTTGCCTAATTTTACCGTCCTGCTTTCATTCACTAAAATGACATCCAGTTTGCAATCAACCATCTGCAACCTCCCATGTAAACACAGCACGAATATCCTACTTCCAATGTTTTAACATTTTTAAGACTTTTGACAGGCTCATTCAAGATATTTTAATACCAATTAAGGCCTTAAATATAGATTAATGAATTTGATGCCTTTTAAGACTTTTTAAGGATCTGCGGGAACCCAGGGACAAAAGGCCGACAAAGCAGAAATAACAAGAGAAAAGTGGAGCAGCCGGACAAGTTCTCCCCGACACAGGAGGATGAGGAATTGGACACATTAAGTGATGGATGCTAAACTGTCAGTTCTAATAGGCAGTGAGGCAGTAACGCTGTACTGCTGCTTCAGGAGTCCAGGAGAGAACAGTCCAATGATCAACACAAGGGAGCCAATTAAAAACCAGACTTTGGCAGCCGACTGCATTACACTGACCCTCATGTGACGCTGGAAACACATCAGAATCCACGGAGAGGGCTTTTTATTTTATTTTTATTTGCCGCAAAAACACACCCAGCGTTTTCACTCTTCACACTACAGGCTATTATCGATCTGTGGTCTCCTGTTAAATCACCGAGCCTCCGCTTTAATTATTTCTAACTGACTGGCTGCAGGAGAGTCTGGTTTCACCTCTTGTTATGGTGAAAAGGGATGACATCACTCCCTCCTCTGATAAGACAGTGAGCCAAATGACAAGGTCACTGAGGTGGAGGAGGTGAGGCTGCAGTCTATTCTAAAGATAACACGTTTCAGCGAAGGTTTCTTTATGCTGTTGCCTGCAGAGATCAAACACTGAGGCTGCTTTTTTTTCCCACTCTGCGATTGAATTTGTCTCAGTTCTCTGAGTTAGGTTGTTTTTCTCCCACTAATTGGAGAGAAGACTCACAGACGGATGCAGGAGATAGCTGGAACTGAGGAAGGTCACTGATATGAAGTTCCTTTTCTTCTTTCAAATGCTTTGAAAATTGTTTCAAAAGCGGTGTGTTTTGTTTAAAAAGAAACCCCCCCTGGGACAGCAAAGCATTACTGAACTGGGAGAAATCTGCCAGGTGACCATACGTAAGCAGCAAACATGTTGGCAAAGGAGTTGCGTTCTAAATGCGGTAGAGTTATTTCTGTATGGGAACTTCGACACTGAAAGAGTAATTATGCTGGAGGCAACTAATTATATGTTGAGCAATCAATCTTCAGCCAATCACAGCAAAGAAACGGCAAGCAAACAGCCTTTTAGCTCAATAGAAAGAAAATAGTTCCTACATGAAACTGCTCACAACAAGATCTGTGGATTATCTGGAGTAACTAGGTCATGATTTCTGAAAAGAAACATTGCTGTTGAGTTTTTTAAATGTTTTTTTTTTTGTTTGTTTGTTTGTTTGTTTGTTTTGAGCCCCGAAAGCCAAGTGCCATCTAGTTCTACACTCTGCAACTCACACCAAAACAATGTAGACTGACAGATTACAGGTAAGAAGAAAAATATGTATTTTCCATTGACAAATGTCAATCAGATGGTAATCTGTGCTAGAAATAAAGAAAACGATTTCTGACCCAGACAGACATGGTCATTATAAGAGGATTACTGTGGAAACGGTATGAAATTTTGGAATGAAATGTCCCTTTAAGTAAATTGTAGTAAAATGGAAGAAGAGAAGTGGTGGAGACAATTATGCACAATAACCATTTATTTATTTATCTATTTAGCTTCTTTTGGGTCTTCACCATTAGACTGCCCTAGTTGGATTTAGGTGTATAAATTAAACTATTGATTTATATCATATTTCAGTAAATGCAGTGCGCCGAAGTTGCTTAAAGTTCATCATAAAATTTTGCTGTGATTAGGGGTTGCAATGATGCTATGTGATACACATTAAAAAAAACACACAAAGTGCCATCTAGCTCCATTGTACTGAAGAGAAGGCAGACATCTCTATGGCTGCTGTCTCTAACACTCTGCCACTTATACCAAAACAATGTATTTGATAAACAGCACTACAGATGAGAAGCAAAATACGCATATTTGATTTTGGCTTTAACTGTCCCTTTAATTTATGAAAGGATGCCACACATGGAAAATACATCAGAGGTAATCCAAAACATGTGGATGAGCCCTCATGAGATAGTTGTTGTTGAACCCAGACAAGGAAATGTTGTCTACAACGCTCCTGAATCCTCTCTCTGAAATTCCGCGTGAACAAAATCTAAAAATTGTTGTATCTCTATCCTAGAAGAAACATTAGCAGACTTGGTGACAGAGATAGTGAGTGCAGAGTGTCAAAGATGTTTGAGGGTGTCCATCCGACCCTGCGTCGTAACCGCCAGGAGGGGCGAGGCCGTCTGGAAATAGCACTTCCCAACAAGCCTTTGGTGTCTCCTCGTTTTACACTCATATGACCGACGGTTCCACCTGACTTGCGTTCACAGAGTGTTAATATACACTCACTGAAAACAAATAAAAGCTCAGTGTGGGTCATGGGTTTAAGGTCTTGTGGTTTTTACCATAAGGTGCCACAGTCAGTCATCCCTGTCTTCTAGCGGGGATGATTCCCTGCGTTGCTGTGGTTCATCAGCCACAGGAAGGCAGCCGGTTCATCTATCACCATCCCTACCCCACGGACTTACTGTCATGTTGTAACATCTGTCCAGCACCATGCCAAATATGTTAAAGAATGATAGGATGTCACATCTGCAGCGTTCACAATAACTGTAACTCATCTGTTTGAAGATCAGTATATGAAACACATGTCTGTCATTCAAGCTTCAGGAATGAGGAGAGTTACAACCTGCTGCTAAGGAGCGGGGATCAGTTGAGCTAAAATGCTGCTTCAGTGAACACTTCCAGCAACCAGTGGAAGAAGTATGCAGATCCTTTACTTTAATACCACCCTGTCAACATACTGTGTTAAAAGTAAAAGTCCTGCATTGAAAATGTTACTGAAGTAAAAGTAAGTAATAAAGTATTATCAGGAAAATAAACTTAAAGTGTTAAAAGTAAAAGTACTCAACACAGACAAACAAAATACCCAATTAACTAAAATATATTTTATCACCCAAAAACCTCAAAACTATTAAAGAAAATATATAGTTTTTAAAAACAACACAAAACCTCAAAATGATAGAGGGGGAAAAACACGCTGAAGTCAAAATTATAAAGAAAATAGAAAAAAAACCAACAACTTGTATATCAAAACAGGCAATTAATGTTCTGTCAACTGACTGACTGATGAATCCACAAATCATTGCAGCTGTACTTGTATTAACTCTTTGGTAATTTAACTTATTTAAAAAAAACAACAAAAAAAACAGATTTTATAAACTTATGTTTTTTATGCAAAAAACTTAACTTTTAAAGTAACTAAAGTGTTTAAGATTAAAAAGTATAATATTGCTTGAGTAAAGTACAATACGTTTACTCAAGTACAAGTACAGTACTTGTATAAATGTATCTAGGTACATTCTACTACTGCCTGCAACCAATGCAAAAATACCTGCCCCCAAAAAGGGGGTCAACGTGACTAAACCTATGGGAGGAGGAGGTCAAAGTTCAAAAGGTCAAAGAGCCACTGTCAATCGACACATCTGTCAGGAAATATTTTCAGTCCTCACATCTTCATCTGGTGTTTTGAGTTACGAGGGTCTCTGGTACAGTGGAAATACAAACACAGCTCACATGCAACTCATTGGAATCCGAACAAAGATTTAACAGGTCGCCGCTCCATCAAAGACGCGCTCAATCACCAGTCATAAAAGATCAAAAATCTGGAAAAGTTGATGTTTAGTAAACATGCATGAAAATATGTCCAGCAGACCTTTTCAGTTTTTGACCACACTAGACTGAAATGCTGAGTGATTCTGGATGTTCCAGTCCAGTTTAAACTGTTCTGCAGCCGTCTGGTTGTTGACCTTGATGGTTGAAATATTAGGACATGGTTTTAATAATGTGCATGAATCAGAGTCTGGTTAGGATTGTAGAATCATGGTCTGTGGGTGGCGGGAAACTTCTCACCATGCACTATTTTGGGATTGGTCTGACACCCTGGGCAGACAGAGTCGTCTTTCCAGTTGGGGGAATGTCAGGCCGCCGGGGTGAATTCCTTTCCCCTAGTTTGGGGAATGACCCCCCGCCCTTTGCCCCACAAATCTTCAGGTCCACAGGTCCTTAACTGCTGGAGTCCAAAATGGCCATCCATTGGCGTCATGGCCCTTTGGAAGAGAAGAAAGGGAGGCCCTGGTTTTCTCGGTCATGTTCATGTGTGATTCTTTAAACAGTGACCTGCTGCGCTGCCGATGGGACACTCGTTTGTCATTTTGCCCCCTGCGTGAGCTCCACCAACTCAGTTCCAGGAACAAGACATTTAGAAATGTTAGCCGTCAAAACTGCCAACACCTACTGGCTTTCTTCCTGTTGTTTCCTCCTTTCAGATATGTCTCGTGTTTAAATTAAGTACATGGAAGTATGATATGATACAAAATCAGAACTTTAGTTATCCAACTTGACAGGCAGTGACTCTGTCCACTCTCGAGGAAGGGTTACATGATTAATGCATGATTGCATTACAGAAACTGTTGTTAATTGAGGGGATATTTGTCAGTTTAATCTATCAATTTAATATATATATTTTTTTTGTTGGCAATATTTGTTGGGCCAATAAAAGATGGCCTCATTCATCACAGGTGGCCGTCAGTCCAACACACTCTCACCCCATGTCGTCACATATTGCAGCTGTGCAGTGGACTTCTGCATCCAATTATTACATTTTAGGTATCACCCTGTGATGTCAACAAATGCACATGGTGGGATGACGCTGCACGTGGTTATGTTAAGGCAACAACTGCACATGACAACCAACGCCAGGACATCAATAAAGTCAAAGATGGTTAGGATTAGGGGAAGGAGGCACATGGGTAGGTGTAGAAAAAAACATCATAGTCAAACAGGAAGCCAACAGCAGACTCCTGCATCAAAGTCCATGTTTGTTCGACTCATCCACCTCCCCTCCTGCCCACGCCCTTGTGTCCCCTATATTATACACACACACACACACACACACACACACACACACACACACACACATATATATATATATATATAAGGCAGTGCAGAGCACTATCTCAGTTGCTCTCCCTTATTTTATTGATATTACACAGTCATGAGGGGGGTTAATAAATCATTTGAAGAATAATAAAAACAGAAAACAACTTGGGCAAAATACATCACACAATGGCACACTTTTGTTCAGATATGAAATGCTTTGCTTTGCTTTGTGATGCTTTGCCTCCCCTCGCTGTTCTAGACGTGTACATTCATCAGCCCCGCATCTTTTGCTTTTTGCCCATACCTCTCACTCTCCCTCTCAATCCTGCGATCCCTCCCACTCACGCCCACCCATTCTATCACCGCGTCTCCATCTCTCTCCGTCCCTCACACGCTGCTGCAGTCAAGAGGATGAAATCACTCCATCAGTGAGTGGAGCCTCCACTGTCACCGGCATCAGACAGCTCCGCAGAAGGCCGTAATTAAACAACTCAAGCTCTGGTAATTACCCTACAGTGGCCCTAATTACCCCATTCTCAGGGTGATTACAGCCTACAGGGGGAGGGGACCAACTACAAAAAGCCCTCCCTGTCTGGGTGAAAAGGGGTAAAAATGATGGTAGCGGGAGAATTGTGGCCCTTTAATCCAGTAAAGGAAATGAGCAGGTACACTGAGACAAAAGGACTATCCTGTTTTTGAAAGGCTGAGGTGACATAGCGTATGTGCACCCGAAAAGAAGCTGTGATTTACTACTGAGAACAGGTAGTATTAAAATATACCACAGCTGTTTGGACTTTCAGAATAAAGGCTTTTTGCCCTCCACACAAAGATTACAACTGCAACAAGAACCACAACAAGACCGAAAGCTGTTGTACCTGACACTTTGATACTCTGCCAAAAGGTTACAGTCTATCGCGTCCATCATGCTGTGTTCAGGAGTGTATCTTACACAGATCAGCGCATCTCCTCTCTGTCTCAGCATTTTTAATACAAGAGGGGCTATGCTGTTCTAAGCATATCGCTCTCTTCCCTCTCTCCTCCCCCCCTGAGGACGTGCTGACTGGGGGAGGGATCGATGCTCCGCTCCAGCAGACACTGGTGTGTCGATTCAGCACCCAGCCTTAGGGACAAGGTAAAAGGGAAAGAAGAAAGTGACATCTCGACTAACTCAGAAGAACTTGTGGCATCCTTTGTGAAGGTGAGTCATTTTACTGCACACAGAGGACCCTTGAGACCACCACAGACTGGCCCCGTCCTTTGGTGGAACAATGCGGTAAGGTGAGCCACAACAGGGTATGTGCTGCACCATGGAGACAGATGTACTCTTTAAGTGTGGATAATTAAGCATAAATCTGTCTTTTTTGTTTGTTTTTTACTGAAAGCTATTTGAAATAACTAGCAATGCTGACAAATATACAGTATGCTTAATGTTTACCTACCTCTCTTGACCACCAATTCCCTAAAATTATTTATCCACGCTGATTTGGGTCGATGTGTTGTTTGCATATCGTTGACACATAGGGCTGAACCCAACACAGATCTATGCCAGTCGTATCGGATTTGGCAGTTCAGTACAAATATGCGATGATTTGTTGTTTTTCATACAAAGTTTTAAAGGTTAAACAGGCTCCATGATCAGTATGACACCAGCATTCATGTCATATCCTAAACAAGCTAACAATGGATCACAAATGTACAACATTTTGTGCCAAAACCAGATATCAACAAAAGCCAGAGACTATCCTTTTAATTTTCTGTGAACTGTGAACGTAACCTCACAGTGCAGTCTCTCTCTCTCCCTCCATGCTGCTGCTTGCATGTCCTCAGCTACAAAGATGTAGCATTAAAGTCAACAGCATTCACTCCAGAAAAATCTGGGGACCAAAATGTCCCCAGTACACTGCAAAGAAAAGAAACGTTAAACCAGGTCTGATGGTGTCACCCAGCAAGCAAGCTGAGTAGGACACTTCTTTAAATGAGTCTTGGTTAGAAAATTCAGTCATCATTTTATGCTATTCCAGTGATATACAGGATAATGTGCCAAAACAAAAGCATGAAAGAAGACTGCAAGCTAGTTAACATGGATGCAAATAATGTAGTAATCTTTTATGAGTAAGAAAATGTTTACTCTTTAAGGGACACACAATGTGTTTAGGTGAGTAACTCTAAATGTTAACAGAAACTTTTGTTTGTTTCAAAGAAAACTCAACAGGGAACCTTTAGTACAGTGCAGATTGACGGGAGATGACAGGAAATAAAGAGAGAGAGAGAGAGAGATGGCCTGCAACAACGGTCCACGACCCGAGGAATACCGAGGAGTTCATGGCTTCGCTTCGACCACAAGGTCACCATGGTCCTTCAATTTTAGAAGCATGTGCTATTTTCCCATCTGTGAAAAACAGTTCATAGTATACTCATACCTCAGGCTCTGACTGTGGTTGTTCTCAATATATCAAGGTGCAAGTAGCCTACATCATCTTACTCATCAAGTTTTAATAATTAAACTGAATGTAAAAACAAACACCAGTAATCTGAAATTCTGTTGTACAATCTTAAAAATAAAGCCGCTAACAAACAAACGTATAGGGTTCTTTAGATTTTCCCCAAAGGACTGCTCCCTGAGAGGGTTTTAGGTGGAACCTTTACACCATGGGAGGGTTCCTTGTAGAATCTCTCATAGGGGCTTGTGGGTAGGACCTTTTTTCTTTTTAGTTTTACCTGAAACCTTCAAGAAAAGGGAAGAGATGGATTTGTTTGGTCCTTTGTAGAACCTTTTACAAAGATTTCGATATCTGAGGGTGAGGATCTCTTAACACACATGCTTAACAACAAATAACACAAACTCTTTCTTCCTAAAAGGGTTCTTTGGATGAAAATGGTTCTTTACAGAACCCTTTTTATCTTACAGAGAACGCTTAAGGAGCCCTTTCTTTTTTTTTAAAAAAAAAAAAAAAAAAGGTTTTTCCAGATGCAAGTGGTTTGGGGAAAAACCACAGCCCGTCACGAAAAAACATGTTGGAGCTCCTATTTTTAAGAGTGCAATAAAACACTCAGCTTGTCAACAACTGATATGGTTCACTAATATCAGCAATTGCCGTGGACTTCAGTCCAGAGTACAGTTTTAGTTCGACCACACAAATATCAAATATTGCAGAAGAAACACTGAATTCTTATTAAACCGCATGGAACAGGATGTAAGAACACGCCCAACACCTTACAGCCATTTGCAGCCATTATGGAGATTTGTTTTGTCAAAGCAACAGAACAACGTCATTAGCATGCATTTGGCATTATTTATACGTATGCTGGAGGATCGGACTGGGACATCTGCTATGTGTTGAGTGAGTGAGGAGGGCCATTTGAGTGAGCGCGCTGAGGATCCTGATTGATGTCGCACACAGTAGAAAGTCCCGGAGGTCCCATTAGCAGCTACGGTCTGCATTACTGTCACACCCGTCAGCCGTGATGGAGGACTGCTCCACCGCCACAGCCATCAGTAACCTGCCATGTCTGCGCAACGACACACAGGGACAAATGAATCGAATGCAGCACTTCCCAAACTAACACTGGCTGAAACCAGAGCCACGCTGTGCTTTAATGCAGCCCTCGGCCCTTGTGAAATTGCTCCCATTTCCAGAGGCGCGCATTTGGCATTCATCAGAATCG